>NC_050515.1:14492710-14511997 GCF_002922805.2 Oryzias melastigma | reverse complement strand
TAGTTTTATTTTGAAAGTCTTTACCGGTGGATATTGTCCTCACTTCCCGCTTTACACTGGCGGACTGTTCTCTCCACAGGGAGGAGTCGGACATTTGTTGTTTTATTAATCTGTCATGTTTATGGATTCTTTCTTAAGTCTTCATTTGGTCTGGTTACGTGTATCCATAATGTAGCTCGCGCAAGTTTTCGACCCTCAAGCATCGATTATCAGATAAGTGTCGCCCGAACGTCGAAGGAAACAGGAAGGCGGAACAAGTAAGTTCGGGAAAGTGGCTTTCAAGTCGGGCTGATTTCGTCACCGTTTGAAGAGCCGTCGAAGCTCAGTTGTGCCGACTTTTTCTTTGACTTTATCAGTAAAAAGTTTCGGGGTTTAGCCGTGTGTTGTGTAAGTTAGTCGAGCCTCGGTGGAGTTCCGCTGCGGTTTCAGAGCAACAAGTCGTCGGCGAACAAACTTCGTGCAGGCGTCATGTGGCCCCGTTGTTTAATCTCTGGCTTTCATCCTGGAAAAGGAGCGTAAAAGCCGCTAGAAAGCTCCATTGCTGCAAGGAGGGCATTTCAGAGGTGCTTAGATAAACATATTATCGTGCCTTTGTAAGCTAAATGATAGGGTTGAGGAATGAATAGCCATTCCGTACAAATGTGCTCTCGGGGTGGAATTAGTTGTGTGAATAGGAAATGAGTCACCGTGTTTCAGTTTTTACGACAGTTTCTTTCAATTTCCTTCTGTTTTTTTAAAACTAAATACTAATGAAAAGCCACCCAAAACGTTTCTATTGGCTATATTTAAATAATAATTTTTTTGTGGTTATTCAGTATTAGATAGCTTTAAATTTTTATGTATTCTCTCAATTTAAACTAAGTTTTAGAAATGTATTAAAGAAATTTAAAATCAGGGAAAGGTATTAGATTCTTCTTCTAAGAATTATTTTAGACAGTGTAAAAAATTGTTTTTAATTGTTTATTAAACTGTAAGTCCGGGTTCTATTAGTAGAGATTAATCTTTTGTTTTAAAAGAGATTTCTGCATGAATTGGGATTAAAAAAAATCAGATTTTACTTAATAAAATAGTTGACACTAAGGGTTTTTTATTTTATTGTAAATTTGCATTCCCTTGCAAAAGAGGTCTTTATCTCAGTGGGAATATCATGGTTAAAAAAAGTTGATTATAATAAAATAATGTTTTTTTATTTTTTGCTTTTTTCTTCATATTCAGGATCACAAAGCCTCCTGATTGACCAAGTCCAAACAAATATCAAAAGACGTCAGTAACAAGTCTCCACAGGTTGTTTACACAACCTTTTTGACTGCTTCTATTTCAACAGTCAATAATTCACCAAAAAAAGATAAAATCCGCCGCCACCGCCACCACCACCGACGACCATGTCCATGGCCCTGAAACAAGTCTTCAACAAAGACAGGACATTCCGGCCCAAGCGCAAGTTTGAGCCTGGAACGCAGCGCTTCGAGCTGCACAAGAAGGCGCAGGCGTCCCTGAACGCCGGCCTGGACCTGAAGCACGCCGTGCAGCTGCCCCACGGCGAGGACCTCAACGATTGGGTGGCCGTTCACGTGGTCGACTTCTTTAACCGGATCAACCTCATCTACGGCACCATCAGTGACTCGTGCACTGACCAGACCTGCCCTGTCATGTCTGGGGGGCCCAAGTACGAGTATCGCTGGCAAGACGAGCACAAGTACAAACGGCCCACAACACTGTCCGCCCCCAAGTACATGAGCCTTCTCATGGACTGGATAGAGGTACAAATCAACAATGAGAACATCTTCCCCACTAATGTCGGTAAGTCTGAAGATTAGCTGATCATTGCTTTCGGTTTTTGTTTGTTTCTGCAAACAAAGGCAGCAGTTGCTTTCTTTTTTCTCATTTGTTTTTCTAATAAGTGCTTGAACTTTTATGGTTTTGAAGATGTGCAAAAGTTAAGAAACAGTTCTGTATTATTTCCTGCTCAACATTTGAAGTGACAGATTTCTAAATTTGAACATCTGTTCCTCAGATTCACTTCCTGCCATACTTCCTTGTTGCTCACACATCAAAATGTGGTCGACATTTACCGTATTGACTTGATCAAACTGATACTATATCTGGAGTTGAGCTGCATTTATAAAGCTTGTTTATAGTTGTGCTACTATGATCTTTTATTTCAGAGCTTCAGAAATAAGCTTTTCCTTTTCAAATAGTTATAAAAGAGTCACTAACGTGGTGTTAAATTGAGCTGCTAGATGTATCCTCCCACTCATTTTCATACATTTATGCAATGTGTGCACAAAACAAGAGAGAAGTGCCTCACGACTGAAGCTTTTGTTTGTGTTGGAGCAAAGCTGCACCCAAACTTGTATATTTGCATTTAAACAATGAGCTTTTTTCCCCAGAAAAGGGACAGAAATGTAGAAAATGTAGCAGATTTTAAGTTGCAGAGAATTGTTGTAAAAAAAAATAACAAAATAAAGCTATTTTTTTATGTCTGCAAGGCCACATGCATAAGATTACCTGCAGTGCAAGCATTTAATCTATTGCAGCAACATTTTTGCTGTGATGTTATCTCCGCGCATGTGTGTGGATGCCCTGCTGTGTGACCCTGCAGATGACTTACCAACAGAAACGTCCAGGCAGTGGATTAATAATTGGGTCACACATGCTTAGTGAATACACGGAGCTTCTGCATTGCTTTACTGCAACAGATTTCTGCATGTTTTGCATTAGTCAAAGCTAAATGATGCACTTTGTACTCTGAAATTGGGCCTTTATTTCACCGGCTTAAGCGGTTCGGTGTTCTCGTTCCCGCTGAATCCTAACTGTATCCGTGCACATCTGGCGTCCAATCTGAGGAGAGCAGGAAAGATTAGCACACAAGAGCTGACCTCAATGTCCAAATACAACCGTCGGTCTGAGGGGGTTCGCTGCTGGGAGATAAAGAGTGAAAGATCGTCCCGTCTTGACCACCCTTCTCCCAATCTGCTCCGTTCTCAGGTACTCCCTTCCCTAAGAACTTCATGCAGGTGGCTAAGAAGATTTTATCACGTCTGTTCCGGGTGTTTGTCCACGTCTACATCCACCACTTTGACCGCGTGAGCCAGATGGGGGCTGAGGCCCACGTCAACACCTGCTACAAGCATTTCTATTACTTTGTCATTGAGTTCAACCTGATGGATCACAAAGAACTGGAGCCTCTGGTGAGTGGAGTCATTCAATCTGAGGACAATAAAATTAATTGGTCTGAAATCATGCAAAATAAATTGCATTAATATTTAATCAAACAAATAAATAAATCCACTAATTTGTTCCCCAGTGTATCTATAAATCATAAAAGACATTAGTCTAAAAAACAACAAAACATCCTCTCCCATTCTGTATGAACTAATTATTTTTTAAACTAAAATAGTTCTTACTAGTTTTTAGCATTTACTAAAAAATATATATAAAGAAAGAAAGCAACAGGGCCCCTTGTGGTTAAGTTATGTAACTGTTTCCGTCAATAAACCTTTTTATAGATTTTTTTTCAAAAATTTGTACTTATTGTTTCCCTTTTTATGATTAATAGTTTATTTGACTTGAATGTTGGCATTTTTCCTAAATGTATTTATTGCAACTTACATTTTTGATTGACAAAATAAACTAAGAAAACACGGTAAACATACAAATACAAAGTAAAGCAGGAAAGCTTGAGCTGAAAAACAGCTAAATGTTGTGCATGTTTGACTTTTCTTAAATCAAAAAGGAGGCCTCTTTAGTCACATGCTTGTACTGTACATTGTTTTGACCTTTTCTTTGACCCATTTTCTGCTTTTAACCTGAACCTTGGTACCATGTGATCACTAAGGACAGAAGCTTTTGACATTTCTTGACTATCTTAAGGTTGTTTTCTTAGTGTTTTACTGGTAAAGTCATACAAATGATTATCCTATCTATTCCTTTGACTTGATAATTTCTTAATATTCACAAAAAATAAATGTAACTCAAAAAATTTGATCTTTTTTTTCTGTGGTATTTTTAGCAACTTTTTATTTTTTGGATATCAAGCAAATTTAAGCTGCTTTATAAGAGATTAAAACTCTTTTTAGGGGTGTTTTTTTTTTCTTTTTTCTAACAAACACTGATAAAAAGTCATCTCCATCTTTATCTGTGGTTGCGTTGACAAAAATGCTGAGGTTTGCATCGCGCCAGACTGACTTCAACGTTTTGTTTGTTTTTTTTTGCTGCAGAAAGAGATGACTGCTCGGATGTGCCACTGAAACTCCCCCGGGGGGGCGCAGCGGCCCACTTCATCTGTCCACCTCAGAATCTGAATCTTAGAGCAAAAATTGAAGAGTCTATTTTTATATTTAAGTACTGTAATCTATTTTAGCCACATATTGTAGGTTTTAAAGAAGAACCTTTTCGTGAGCTGTTTTCTTCCTTTAAAAAGAAAAAAAACATTTTCAGACTGAGCACAGTATTAAAAGCTGTTATGTTTGTGTTTTTCTATTTTATTTGAATTTAAATCATTCCAAGATGCTATCAAGTTTCGTTTTTTTGTTTTTAAATGATCTAAACCTTGTGTGGTTTCTTACTGTATGTCCATGAAACCAATATGTCGTTACAATAAATTGATTCTTTACTATTACACCTCTTGCATTTCCAAAGTGCAACATTTCACGCTTTAAAATGATTTAATTTTACATTTTAACTAAATACTGTAATGGCCACAAGTGTGACACAATCAAGCGTGTGTTGTGTTACACTCTAGGCTTCCAGTTCTCAGATGTCAAGGTGTTTGTTACTGACGGGCTTGGCAGGTAGAGCCTGCAGAGGACTCAGACCTCACATGACAGGAGCCTGGAAGGCCCGGCGACATGAGCTTAGAGGAGCACGATCGCCGTTGCCCACAGGGTGGCATCAGACACCAAAAATCCGCCTGCACTGGAGGAGCTAGTGTTGCCCTACAGCCCCAGCTCTTACGAAATGTGCCCAGTGGAGCAGTTAAAGTGGTGAAGTGAGGACCTGATTCGGGCTAAGCCGCTTATATAAGAAACAGGCCAGACTGTACTGTTGTGAAAACAGAGGGAGGTTTGTTGTGAATGAATAGGTCAGCAGCAGCGCTGGATGATTCTCAGAATAGGATTGCTGCTCACGCCGACTTGCTGTTGTCAGTCATAATAAACTTTATGGGTTACATCCGTTTACAGGGGCTCCACAAAGAGTGGAAAAAGCTGCATAATTGAGATGGATTTTCCATATTCATCATTGCATAAAGACAGTATAGATTATAATATTGTGTCACAATAATCTTGTTTTTAAACAAAAGTCGTTCGGTTTTTTTCCAGTGCGGTGTTTCTGATGCTGTATTGCATCATGTATTATTAAAAAGTGTCTAATGTTCCGCCCTCATGTTTTTATAAAGGGAGGGCAGCAGTTCAGAAGAGCATTTACAGCTGAATTCAGGTGAAAATGCCAGTAAATTAACCTATTTTACTACTAAAACCAGATCATTATGAGCTCCCTGAGTGTACATGAAAACACCCCCTAAAGAGCACGTTGCAGCCAATTGCGCCATACTGCCTTTCATTTTGAGCTGTACTTTGTGCAGGCTTGCATGTGGGGATTACAAAATCACATTAGTTTTTGCAAAGGGAAGGAAATCCATTTCCAAAACACATTACCACAGCAAATACAGTCGATTGTGTCACTTTACGACACAAGTTTTGTAAAAATAAGAAGCAGTGGTGAAATCCTATTATTGTCAGATTGTAAAATGTTCAAAACAGATACTTTTACCCAACCCAGTCGAGAGTAGCCTTCCTTTTTAAATGCTTTTAGTTTCATTTAGCAGGGGTGTCAAACTCAATCGCACAAGGGGGCAAAATCCAAAATACCTTAAGTCGTGGGCGAACAGGATAAACATTTATTGAACACACTAAAGCTAAATTTTCAAGACTTTAAAAACTTGACTTTTTAACATATTATGAACTAAATATGTAGCCTTACCTGCAATAATGCTAGTGTGAATGCTGTAAGATGAATTTGGATCACTGAAGCTAATAGCTAGAAACGTTGAAGCTTATAGCATTAATCAGTTAAGCTAATAGCTGAAAACGCTGATGCTAATAGCCAACTAAAATATTCGCTAAATTCCACATTAGCCTAAAAAAACTAATGAAAAAACGTAGGTTTGCCAAAACACTTGGCATGTAGCTGAAAAAAATAGCTAAACGTCAATTAAGTCTAAAAAACTGAAAAAAGCTTAAATTAGCCAAAACAGCTAGCATGTCGCTGAAATATTATTTAAACTCCAAACTATCTTAAAAATCTATGTAAGTGCCAAAATAGTCCAAAAAGCTAGCATAATGCCAGTTAAAAAAATTAAATTAACTTTTTAACATAATTATGAATTATAAAAAAGGTAGAATTATTATTCCAGAATAAATCAACTTAAACATCGAATACCTTTCAATATTTTACCCCCCATTAAAATATATTATTTTACAATTATGCTAGTTTGAAATGAGTGCAAGATAACATCGGGCCATTATTAAATAAAATAATCGGAAGGGCCGGACCTGGCCCCTGGGCCTTGACTTTAACACGTGATTTACAGCAACTTCCCTCTGGACACACCTTGTTTTAAAATAACAAAGTTCACTGTTCCATACTCAGAAAGATTTTAATAGGGTCATCTCAGTGTACTTGAAGGTGAAGTGGAGCAAAAGTACTTTCCCACTTGGACATCCCCTGTTTAAATATAATTCAGCACTTGAGCACACCCAGTGGCATACCTAAGGCTGTCAATGCAAACATCCATTTCTGTGAGCATGTTTACTGCCCAAAAGCAGTTCTAATCCATGAGAAGCATCAAACTTTTGATATATTTCCATATTTTTGAAAAACCTAACATGATGAAACAAGCTGCTTGTGTCGCATCACCAACCGGAAAGGCCTTTCCACCCTCTGAAACCTGATCCTCTCACAGGATTGTCTTTCCACTCCCGCTCCTCAGTGACTGACTTCCTCTCAGCACTGTGTTCTGGCAGCGTGTGCTATGCCTGTTACGTGTCAGATGAGCTGTGCTCAACCCGCCTTTTTTACCCCCTCCCTCCACTGTTTTTCTCTCCTGGAATGTACCAGAGAGCCTCCAAGATGTGAGGGGAAGCACAGGCAGGAGCCAACCAGCACAAGGGAGGAAGTGCAGGCCGCAGCCAGGCAGAGTGACGCATGTCCAACTTTGTTTTTGTACGGCAATGTCTGCACACTCTTTTGATGGTTCAGTGAGATTATTTACACAGTGAAAAAAAGTAGGGTATGGGAGATAATGTGACTCAGCACACACACACCCATAACGGTTTCGTGGCTCAAAACAGTGTAGGTCTGAAATTATCATAATTTTAGTTTTAGTGTGTGGATATTCCAGTAAGGAGGCCCCAGAAATAAGACTTAAAAATGCAAAACATTTGTTAAAACTATCTTAAAATGGGCTTTAACCCTTTAACACCTGAGGCGTCGCCGGCGACCCTTAGACACAAAATCTTTAACATACTGTAACTTTTCAACCATTAACACGATCAACGTAATTCCAGTAGATTTTTGAAGGAGAAAAGCGGCGTGATAACAGTTTTAAAAATTCCAGTAAATCAAAGAACATAAACACTGGAGCTCAGGTGTTAAAGGGTTAAATCAGGGGTGTCAGACTTATTTTGGTACATTCAACCCATCTAATCTCAAGTGGGCCGGACCAGAAATTTAATAGCTTTTTCTCAGTAGGAAAAACCTAGTAGCCTAATCACTTATTACAATGGTTACTATTATTAGAGTTATTATTATGTTTTTGACATCACTTTAGTAATTGTGGTGTCAAACCTGATCATTTTTAAATAAATTAACAGAAGTGAGGCTAGCATCTTAACCAGACGTGCTTGCAAAGAAATGCAATTTCTTCATTGCTTGTTGTGCCGGTATTTCTTTTCCTTTGCTTCCCCTAGTGGCGGAATTGCGCATTGCAGACATTTCTTCAAATAACCGTAACTCGCCACAAGAATGGGATTGAAACTTGTTTTTTTTTTTCTTTAATCCCCATATTTTTTTTCTCTTCGTGCCTGGGCTGGATTAAACCATCTAGCGGGCCGCATATGGCTTGCTGGCTGGGTGCTTGACACTTTATGGCTAAATTCAAAACAAAAAGATCTACAGAAAGTTGTTTTGAAATTAAGATAAAACCAAGACCCCTAAAATGTGAACTTTCAGCTGTTTTTCTATTTTAATCTGAAAGCGGTTTGCTTCACGTGGTTATGTAACACACACAAATGTGAAAAGGCACAAAGGGTTTCCCAAAGTACAAGTTCAACGGAGCAAAAGCAGAACAATTTTGCGAAACCTTTGGCTAGTGTGTGTAAAAGCAGTTTCGGTCAGGAAATTTTCATCCGTTAGTGCTAGACATAATTGTGTTGGCTTCCTTTCGGATTTAGGGAGGCTTTTCTTCCCTTGGGGAGATGCACTCAGTGGCACTATAACCTTGCTTCCTAAGAAAAGTATGCAAACTATTGAAACATTATAAGACTGTTGGCAGGATGTGACGGGCTCACTGATCTCTTGGCTTTTGACACGTGCTACCCAAACGTGCCTGACATGAAGCTTGTAGATGCATGTACAAGTTTGACTGATGCAATTCTTTCCTCCTAAAGCTGTTTTTGATTTGCAGAAAAAGTAGGTTCAAATGCAATGAGGTCCTGGCTAAAACTAACTCTTAATAACGTGGGTTTTAAGATTGTCTAATTATTATTATTATTATTATTTTTGTCTTTCTTTTGTTGTTGGCACGCCTTCAAAATAAATTGTGCTTATTTTTCTGTATGTATAAAAAAATCAGTTTAAGAACTATGACAACACAACTGAGACACACCTTTGCTATATCCCATTTCAAATGACCTCAAATAAGAAAAAAATAAGAACATCCTGAGTTTGGGAGCGTTTTACATCTCTCGTGTGTTGTTGTAGTGTAGCAAAATGCTTGTGTCAGCCCATTCCTCTTCGATTTGCCCTGTAGTAACTCGGGCCCACCCACTGCACGTCTAAGTGAGATCTTGTTTGCTGCGAAAGCTTCAACTACACAGTGTGCTCTTGGCAAAAGAGGGTGAGCCAAATGCTTATGTAAGGTTTGCTACCATTAGATTTATGTTTAAGACATGAGAGGTGAGAATAGGAGAGGAGAAACACAGAGAGCCTCTAGTCACAAATAACAACAAGGTTACATGGTTTTAGCTAGACGCAACTGAAAAACAATGGATCAAGGCTGCACAGAGCAGAATTGAGGATATTTGGTTTCGTTGGGAAGCACATACATAAAGACATATTTAGCTCTAGTTGCATGGTAAACTAAAAACAGATGCTTCTCTGAAAAAACAAAATGTCAGAAATTGCCTCCAAGCCACAGCTCTATTTATTATCTGGTTATATTACAATTACATGCAAGTTTTTTTTTTTTACAATATTGCTATGGCATCTCACAATTAGAAGTCAAGAGAAGACTTATGGTTGGTGAGTTCCTAGATTTCTTTCATTATCACGAACATGGCAAGATGTCACTGCCCTCATCTGAACAATCTTTTCATCTGGTTTTAAAATATTCCTGCTTGCGTCACCATTTTTCACAGAACATGGGATTGCAACTGGTTTGTTCAGACACCTCTCTGTCACACTCCGAGTTGATGCGATTCCATGTATCACATGCAAATTCTCCTGTAGTACACCTCTGAAATTAATTATGCTCTTTTGATTCAGCTGCAAAATATGTAATCACACAAAGAAGACAAGTTTTTGTTGAAGTTTTGTGTGTGAGAGATATAGTTTTCTGTTTAAGGACAAAATGCATAAATAATATGTGTATAGGGGCCTTTGACTTGTTCAGAAATGTCTACATAATTAGTATAGTCACTTCAGGAGACTTAAAACTTGACTTTGACTTATCAAAAACAGCATGAGCATGTTTGGAATTTGGTAATCTTTGTGTCACTTTGACCTCACAGTCTGCTTTTCTTTAAGTCGTCTGAAAATTGCATTAGCCTTTAACAAAACCAAAACTCCTCTAAGTATTAGTCTGAGTGCACGACAGGTCAGAAATGTGAGCATTGGTTTGATATGTGCAAGATGCAGTAATGCTATTATGAATAATTGTCTCATTTCACTGAAAATTAAAGGTGGATTTGTGGTTATTTAGATGAGTAGTGTTAAAATACATAACAATATTTTTTCTCTTGTAATATATTTGCTAATGAAATGTTCCTGCGTTGCTGCAAATCCTCAAAACAGCCATGGTGCTGACTGTGCGGCTGTGCACGTATCCACCATATCATGCTAGCTGGGAGGCCTCTGAAACAAAACAGAGCTCACTTGGTCAAGTTCCAATTCGCGTGTAGGATGCTTGAGTTCAAAACTTATGTCGTGAAGCCTTCACAAAAATATAAATTTGACTTTATAAAGATTAAAGGGTGTAAAAAAGGATTTAAGTAGTGTTTATATTAGCGGTGATTCAAGTAAATTGGCGGTTTCATCCTCTTTTGTTCGACGGAGGTCACAACTATCAACAAGAAATGGAACCTTGCCACAACATGTCCTTTTCTAGAAGACACGTGATCCCTCCAGTCTGCCAGTGACGCGGCCCCAAGGAAGGCGGAGTCAACCTGAGCTTATAAAAACACCCACGCTGTGATTTTCCAGCCACCTTTCACGCACAACCCATCTGGCAAATCCTCCCCTTAACCGCCCTCTGCGGCTGTTGGAGCAGTGGAGCAAACAACGACGCTAACACTGGAGCTGTAAAAGTAGCGACGGGGTGAGTAGGGCAACACATTTGCTGTGTTTTTGGGGGCATATTTGGCGTCGAGAGTGCTTCATTATGCGGCGCTAACGGGAAGCCATTTATTCTATTGTGTTGTTGCATTGAAAGTCGCGTGCGCTGGTAGTTAGCTTAATGGATGTTAGCCTCCCTGCGGCGATGCTAGTTGTCTGTAATTGTTTGGACACAGCAGGGTTTGCAAGTAAAATACTTTTAATATTTTACTGTTTTTGAAGTCATGTTAAAAAATTTTGACGGAATTATGTTGGATTTGCTCATTAAATGTAAGAGAAAAAAGCTATTTTGTCGTTTGAATTACGCCTACTGCTGTTCTACTAGCTTAACTTGTGTGTGTTTAAATGGTGAAAGCTCGTCCTTTAAGTATATTTTTAAGGTTGTGTGTGGTTTGCTCCAGTAATGCGCGTGTGTGGTAATGTTGCGACATGTTTGTGTTCATAGGGCTCCCGTTTAAAGCGCCGCAGCGCCGTGTCATCCACCGCTACTCTCTCTGAAACGACTGTCTGTTTCTGAGAAGTGCTCACTAATACTCCGGAAAACCACTGCCGCCGCACATCCAACAAGGAATAAAAAAATCAACCCAAACCGAAGCAAAAATGGTGCAAAACAAGATTACCGAAGTCACTGGATTCCACCGCTCTTTTAAGGTGAGCTCTGGACTTAATTTATTTTAATCTTAAAGAAGGATGCGCATGATTTCTGATTGGGTTTCAAGTCTTCTAGGAAGTCTGTTTCCAGACCACGTTTGTCAGCATGTTTTTTATATAGGTCGTTGCTTGTCTATATATAAAGACATCTGTTGCTGTCCCACATGTTATTGCTGACAAGTACCAGTATGGCACGTGTTTGTGCCGCTTTAAAGAGTTAAACATTAACACAGTTGGCAAAAAAGTTATCTTGAGATAGGATTTAATCTTTTTTGTTTGTACTTTGATTTCCCACTTGCAGGAAGTGGCTTTTATCATTCTGTAAGAGTAATTGCATTTACGTATTATTTATTTTCAGGGTCAAAACCCATTTGAGTCGGATGATTTCACCAAGAATGGATCCCATCTTATTGATTCATCCTTTAATTTTGATTCCTCCCCAAGACATGGTGAGTATATCTGCTTTGTGACTTTTTTTGCACACTCTTCTAGTTTTGTTTGGATTCTCCTTTAATTAATATGTCTGCTCATTCTTTGGCAGACATGCCTTCCAGTCAGCCTATTGATATTCCCGATGCCAAGAAGAGAAACAAGAAGAAGAAGCGTTGCCGAGCAACTGACAGTTTCTCTGGACGATTTGAGGGTATGGGCTTTCATAACACTTTCAAGGCAGATTCTTTTAAGTAAATAGTATCAAAGCTAAAACTTTCTACTTTTTGTTTTAAAACCACAGATGTCTACAGGCTCCAAGATGAGGTTTTGGGCGAGGGTGCTTATGCCAGAGTGCAAACGTGCATCAATCTCATCACCAACAAAGAATATGCTGTTAAGGTAATTCCCTGCACCACATCATTTACGGCTGGCGTACTTGTTGTTGTGCATCTGTTGTCTGGAAGTCGTCGGTGCAGCTTCTGCACTCTTCCAGCGAACTGCTCGAGTGATTGTTATCAGAAACTTCCTCTTCACTGTTTTGAGGAGCCTATCAGAGAGTTGGAAAGAACACACCCACCCCCCTTTTCTCTACTTTTCTTGCCTGTAGAGGACGCCGGTTGTGAGAACATTATGTTCTGCTAACTGTGCCAAAACAAAAAACCCACAAAAGTAAGGAGGGGCCAGGGGTGAGGGTTGTGACCCGGGTGTTGACACGGCTTTGTTCTCGCTCCACAGTTCTACTTTTTGCTTTTGTAGAGGTTGATGTGGATGTATTCTGGGATTCCAAAACTTTTTTCATAATTTTGCTGAAGTTGCAGTATTTAGTTCATGCAGTTTTTTTGAGGTCTGCTACTTTTTTGTAAGAGGGCATGAAAGTTGGAGGTTGAGGGGCTCAGACAGCTCCTACCAGATGTCCCGACTTTCCCCTCCCCCCCAGACATGGTTGTGGGGGGTGCGCGTTGCCTGCAGTCTCGTATTGCAGTCGCAACAAAAGCCGAGGCCGAGCAAATGGTGCATTGTTGCCCTGTCTGAGAGCTCCTCTTTTGTCATGAAGGTTTAATTTCTTTCTCCAGGGTTGTTTTTGACCATGCATAGGTATTTTTAGCAAATATGTCGCTTGCCATACTTGCTTTAGTGGGGCGCACTTGCCTTATTTTCCTTACATTTTTGTGCTCAGAGGCACCAGTTATTCTGCTGACTATTTGGGTTGGAACAGAACACAGGCTTTTTTTGCTGTTCAAGGGCCCCTTTCTTTGCTTTAATCCTAGACACACATTATAACTCTGGGCCCACTGGCCTTCAATACCAGCTGTAATCCAGCTACCAGGAACTGAGGCACGTGTAGCCTCCCAATCGGACAATAACCAACCAGAACTGGAAAATTCAGGTTTGCTGTAGTGTCAACAGTATCGCAGTCATTCTAGGAAGCTTTTCAAAAAAACTATTTTGAATCTCCAGGCTACAAATTTACATTTGGGGCAAAGTTTTCTCATCATAAACAATTTGAGTGACTCACAGGATGTTCCAGGACTCTTATCCCCCACTAAGAACCCTTAAAACTTTAAAAAGCATCACACACTAGGGGCTCTATAAATAGATTTCTGTTATATTTTTGTGTGAGCAGATGCTCTGGAGGGCATGTTTGCAGTTGCATAGTTGTAAGCAAAATGGCGACAAGGCACAGGTTTTATTTTGTTTTGATGAATTTAGTTTATATAAATATAAGACTCGCGTCTGTAACGCAGCAATCTTGTTTTCCAGATCATTGAAAAAGGACCAGGACACAGCCGCAGCCGTGTCTTTCGTGAAGTTGAGATGCTCTATCAGTGCCAGGGTCACAGGTAATGTGCTGCTGTCTTTTAGACGTGATACGAATAGATAAAACTGCACTTGCTTAACCAGCTTTTCTGATATGAACTGTTTTTTAACCTTTATCTCACATCTTTTTACTGTTTACAGGAATATTCTGGAGCTGGTAGAGTTCTTTGAGGAAGAGGACAAGTTCTACTTGGTGTTTGAGAAGCTCAGAGGAGGTAGGTGAACACCACTCCCTTAAAATAATAAATATATATATATATATATCTTTAATGCATGTTACTGAGAACCTTCTTGTCTCTTTCACTTTTGGTTAGGGTCGGTATTGGCACAGATTCACAAGAGGCAACGCTTCAGTGAGCAGGAAGCAAGTGTTATTGTTCACGACATCGCCAGCGCTCTCGATTTCCTGCACAACAAAGGTAGGAAACGTTGTGTCCAAAACTATTTTTATTAAAGAGGAACCACAGTAACGAAACGGCTCAGATTTGTTTTCCACAAAGGCTGTATTCTTAAAATTGAAAAGAATAACACATTTATAATCAAGTCTAATGTTGAGTAATAACTTTTTCCATTTCTTTCAGGAATGGCACATCGCGACCTGAAACCAGAAAATATTCTTTGTGAAAGCGCAGACAAGGTTTGTTTACTGCAAACAAAAACTGTACTTTTAACATTGAATATGAGTATATATGTGCTAAATAATATACCTTTTTGTTTTTGTAGATATCACCAGTCAAGATCTGCGACTTTGACTTGGGTAGTGGGATCAAGTTAAACAGTGATAGTTCACCAATCTCCACCCCTGAACTGCTCACTCCTGTAAGTCAGATATTATTCTTTATTTTTAAAGGTTATCTTCCTATCCCTATAGTTTAAATGTTTCTTTCCTCTGTGGTGCTCCAAAGAAACGCATGGCTTTGTAGAGTTTTGCTTATTGGTTGCTTTTCTCAGTGGTGCCCAGCTAAAATACTTTTTAACCAGAGATGTAGGAACAGTTTGATCTTTGTTTTCAACACGACAAAGAAATGCCTCTAAATAATGTCAGTGAAGCAAGATGTTGTGCTATAAATATAATGTTGTGTGTGGATGGAAGGGAGCAGGTGGAACATGTGTTTGGCGAGTAGGAATGTGGAGGGGTGAGCAAGAGGACCCCAATAGCAATGACTTTTCTGTTTTGGAAATGCAGCATTTTAGTTTTCTTTTGTCTATTTTAGAACTTTTACAATTGGCTTTGTGACAGTTTTTCTAAGTTCTTATTGAGATTTAGCAATTCTGTTTAAAGCCAGTTTTTTTCCACTTTTGTAGAGGATCATGTTGTAATAGTAAAGTGCAAAAAATATTTCTTTTGTTTAGGTTTGTCCTGTGGCCCCCCTATGCTGGTCTCTGTTCCGCTTTGTTTTTCATACAATGGCTGTGCATCAGCCACGTTCTCGAAACTTGGTCTCCCCCCCCATACCTAGCAACTGATCTGTGATTGGCCAGACCAGTGGGCGGGGGAGGATCACTGGGCGGGGTTATTACCCTGTGCAGTCATGCGTTTTGGCTTGTTTTTCTGCCTGATAACAGTGCCCCCTGTTATCTGATTTTCTCTTGATGATTGGCATTTGCACCCTGCTCCCACATTCCTCCAGCTGCTGTTGCACATTATACCCATGTTTATGTGATTCCAGTTATGTTCGTTCAATGTTCCCACAGAGATTTTGTTTTTGCTGCATTCAAAAGGGATGAGAAAGTGATTTAGTTTGGAAGGAAGAAATAGAGGCTGGTTTTCATATGGTCCGACAGGAAGACCGCCTTGCAGAAGCTGAACTAGAACATGACGACACCACAGAAAAGCTGTTGTGTTAATGCGAGGACAGCCACATGACTGAACAGGTCTTTCTGCTCAGATAATCCTGCCGTTTACAAACAGCGGAGGTGTGTCAGCAGTGGTGTCAGTATGGTCTGACTAGTCACATGGTTTCAGGAAAGCCCCAGGTTGCAATACCAATGAAGCCTGCAGCTGATTAGCAGATAAATGTGGCTTACAGGAAGCTGTTGACAAAAGTTATTGGAAATTCTCGGTGTACCTGATGATTAGTGTACCTGATGATTCGGTTTCTTTCTTTAGTTTGTTCAAAATTCTATGGTAACATTTTCTTTTCTGATTTTGTTTAACTTGCTTTGTCAGCGTAGTCTCTGGGTATGCTTCACGATGTGGCATTTTTCTAATTATGGACAAATTAAAGCAAAAAATTGCATTTTTGAGTATTTCTTCATTCAAAATAATTGTGGATCAGGAGCTGGCCAATCCATTCCGATTCCTCCATGAACGCATTTGTTTTCTGAGCTGGAATCTGGCTCAAAATGTAGCTGGATTACTCCAGTATTGCTTGCCATTTCTGTTGCATCGTTGTTAGGTTGGGCTTGTAAGATAGCTGGAGAGTGTAAACCGATGGATGATGGGAGTGGGCTTATTTTGTGTCAACAATGCCACATAACTAAAACAAGAATTTCAAACAAACTGTAGAAAACTAGTAAACGACTTTTGTTTTTGGCTAAAAACACCATAATCCTAATTAAAAGACCATTGGAAACTCTTTTAAAATGGATCAAAAGATGATCAGAGTGGGACTTTAAATACTGCTGTTGCTATACTGTGGTTTTCCGTAAATGTAGCAGGAACTAAAGCTCTGAACATGCTGCTGGTGAACATGTGGGGGTTGGGGAACCCCTGACTGAAATGCCTTTGTCTGAGATTCCTGAGCAGTGAAAATCACCACAGAGAGAATGATCCATCAGTGCTCACTTACTGTTGTTTAACATTATTCTTTTATTAGATATTCACATATTAGACAGGACTAAAGAATTATAGGGGTGTTTTTAGGTTAAATCTTTAAACCTGTTTACATTTCATGTTTTGAAGTATTTCTGTTTCAGTTATGTAACTTAGCGGGGGCACAGTCCTTTTTCTGGCTGCAGTACAGACCGTCCTTTGTCCTGTTTAGAGTTTGACCTCATTTTTTTAACTAGTCTGTCAGAGCTGGGTTTCTGCTAATCTTCACTTGCAAAAAGTTGAGAGAAATGTCCACTAAGACTTGAGACTTATGACCTCCAGGCTCAGATGTATGGTAGTTTTGTGTTTAATCCAGCACAGATGATTTCCATGTGATCCCTTGTGAACAGACCCCAGTCTGTAACTCCCCCTACAAGATATCAGCTGACTGGAGAGAGGCAGCAGCTGATGGAGTTTCTTTGATTTGTTTATCTTTATTGGTGGGCCTTTTTTTTTCCCTGTAAGGACTCATGATTTCTTTGTTTTCCTTCCAGTGTGGCTCAGCAGAGTACATGGCACCTGAGGTAGTCGAGGCCTTCAGCGAAGAGGCTAGCATCTATGACAAGCGCTGCGACCTCTGGAGCCTGGGAGTCATCCTCTACATCATGCTCAGCGGCTATCCGCCCTTCGTCGGCCGCTGTGGCGGGGACTGTGGCTGGGAGTTTGGAGAACCGTGTCACACCTGCCAGGTAATGCATCCTGAACAGAAGTTTACCTCCAACTAAAAAAAAAAAAGTCTCCATTCAGGCTGTGGTTACTGATAAATCTGTCCATTTCCAGAACACTCTGTTTGAAAGTATTCAAGAGGGAAAGTACGAATTTCCAGAGAAGGAATGGGCTCACATTTCCTCAAGTGCCAAAGACCTGATATCCAAACTTCTGGTTCGGGACGCCAAAAACCGCCTGAGTGCCAGGCAGGTGCTGCAGCACCCCTGGGTGCAAGGGGTAAGTATAAATATTTGAAGCCAACGCTTTCCAGTCTGTAAATCCACAATATTGTGAACCTTGTGTCTAATGCATCAAATTAATTCACTTTCAGGGTGTATCTGATGCTTTACCAACATCCATCTTGCATCAGAGGTGAGGACACTCTTGGAGCACTTTCTTCAGTTCTGAAACGTCTAAATCATCCATATGTAGTCCATTTTAAAAACGATTTCTCACCTTACAGATGTGTTTACTCATGTTTCTTCCTGTCCTACAGAACCAGCTGTACCAGGGACCTGACATTCTTTGCTGACAAGGCCATGGCTGTGAACCGGCAGCTGGCTGAACAGGACGACATGGAAGATCAGCAGCAGCAGCAGGAAGCTCCATTTGTGGTGACGGCTTCTGGCTCTTCTATGCAGCTCTCCCCTCCTTCCAACTCCAAGCTGGCCAGGCGCAGACAGCGGGGCAGCCAGCCTAAGGGCGGGCCCGTTTCCGCCGCGGAGCTACGTCAACTCTTGGCCCCCCTAGTCATCGTTGGAGACTGCGCTTGAACTCTTGTCAACATGGAATCCCCGCCCAAGTTTAAGGTTCAGATCGGTGACGACATTGAGACTCCTTTCCCAGTACTGGTTCCTCTTTGACTTTAGCTGGCCTTGGTCCCTCTGCAATTCAGGCTTAATAGCCGAGCTGTGAAGGGAGATGCTGCTTGCAGCTCTTTTTTTCAAAATGCCTTCTGCCCTTATGCAGCACTTTGAAAGCACATCAGCACATGCCCTGCGTAAAGCAAACAATGTGCACATTCAGGTTGGGAAGGAGGGCCAGTTGATCGTTTTGGTTTTGGTTTAATCCCCCTCACAACATTTGTCTTGAAACTAAGCTCCGACACCAAAGGACTACCTGTTCTGCTGCTCCCATGTTACAGCTGGATCCACTGTGAATTAAGTTACTGGAATGTTCTCTCTGCCTGTATGTAAATGCATGAATGACTCGTCTGCAGATGCGTACAAGCTTATGCAATATGCCAAGATGAAGGCTGTATGGAAAAAGGGGTTTTGGTGTATAGAAAGGGCTGTGAGCCGCCGCTGTCCGTGCCTGGTGTGGTCCATCATGTGGCTCTAAAGATTTTCTGTTAAAACTACAATTTAAGATGATTTCCTCACATCTGAGCCTCTTGTAATGTCTGAGACGGAACGTGCACTCATCTAGTTTGGTGGCCATGCACTTAATGCTTCAACAGAAAACCATACTCACCTGTGGCATACCACCTATAACTTATTATTTTTTTGTAATTACCATAAACGCCAAACCATTTATGGTTCCAGAAGCAAAGTCTTACTGTAAGAAAGTCTTGGTTATAAACAGCCATCCGGAAACAAATTTCAGGCTATAAAGCTTGTATTTCTGCTGTGGTAGTACAGGCGAATGTATGTAAACTGGGGTCAGTGTTACTTTCATTGTAGACGGTCTGTCCCTTTGCTCAAACTTTTTTATTTTTTTTTATTTATTTTTTTTTCCCTCTGACATTTCTGCACAAGTTTAGCCTGAACCATTTTTGCAGTAAAGGTTAAAACCCCCCTAAAGGGGTTTGAAAAGCACATTTTGGGCACTATGACAGAGTAATTTCTTGATCAAATACATTTGCAACTTATTTGGACCACACACTTTCAAGGTGGGGTTTCTTTTGTTAAAATGAGATCCACCTTCCAGAAATTTTTTTACAATATTTAGAGGCTGAAATTTTTTCCAACTGAAATGGGGTGAGGGCAAAAATGAAAAAGGGATGAACATTCCACAGCTCTACATTTAGT
>NC_050515.1:14436982-14492425 GCF_002922805.2 Oryzias melastigma | reverse complement strand
TCATAAAGATCATTCTGCAACTGACAGGTGATGGACTGGTGATGAGGTTTTAGATTTGTGGCCGCCTCACCAAAGAAGCTTTAACGTGATTGGTGCGCAGAGGAGGGGGGGGCACCTCTGATTGTCCATGTCCTGTGTCTGGCACTGCAGCAGTGGTACTCTGGAAATGGTGTCACAGGCGCCATTCTGCTGGTTAAAGGACACTGTAATAGTTCTAAAAATACCTTCCAACAGATGCATCATTATGAAGTTAAATGTCTTATAATAAGACTTACTTGAATTTGTGTATGCAGCTGTTTTCTTTTTTTTTTCTTTTTGGAAACTCTTACCTTTAAATTAAAAGCATTAAGATGATGATCAAGGCAATCTTAGGGGTTTCAAAGATGCCCATGAAATTCAGTATTCAGCCTTTTTCTTTTTTTGAGCTTCACACAAGTTTGTCCCTTCTTAATGATGGGGTTCGATACTGGAAACAGATTTTGACCATATTCTAATATCCTCACAGGTGTTGGAAGTTATTTATTTGGTCATGAGCATTTCTGTCAAAGGGCAGACACTTTTAGACTGCCTCTTATCTTTAAAAAGGGGGACACTTTTTTTTTTTTTTTTTTTTTTTTTTTGTACGTCCTTTTGAAGTAAAAAGTGTTTCAACTAATTTACTCAAACTGGCGGTACACGAACCTCCCCAGTTTGAATGTAGCCCACAGACGAGGCATTTACCACCCAGCAAAAGTTGATGAAATGTTCACCTCTCTTCAGTGTGGTGTTTTGGGCTGCGTTCCAGTCCTCTCCAGCATCCTTTTTTTTTGAGCTGATGCCCATTTGTAACACTGAACTGTCCCGGCCCGTGGCTGTTTTGGGGGAAGAAATTTACAAAAATAATTCAAATACAGAAATATTTTTGATTTAAAATAAGCACTTTACTGTACCATGTGAATGATTGCAGTTCATGCAAAGCAAAACTGATAACAGTTGACAAAGAATTTTGTATTGCTTTTTTGTAAAAAAGAAAATAAAAAAAGAATAAAATACTTAAAAATATATTTTTCATTGTATGTGTGTTTTGTTTTTTTTTTTTTTTGTAATCGAAACGTGACCCGATAAGGTACCTTTTGGTATCACCTGTTTCATATTAACCAGCTGTCTTATCTTCTGGCCAAGGTTGAGGCCATTTAGTCTGATTCTGTGCGGTAAATCCTATCAGTAGCACTCCCTGATATGCAGGCAGACTGTCACACAGGTCCTTGGCGGTTCGTAAGCATGAGCTCATTCGTCCCCACTCGCACTGGGCCTGTGGATTCACCTTGCATTAGTCACACGGAGTGCAACTGTGGATGTGCTCCTTTTAGAAGGATGGGCCCCCTCTGACAAAACTGATGCAATCTGCCTGCAAGAGCAGCAGGATGCCACCTCAGGGTGTCACGGGGGGTCCAAAAACCTGTTATGTCTGTTAATTTTAAAAGCTTCCAACAGCTTAAAAGCATAACTGCATATATGACACAAATCTATTCCAGGATGTCTGTGCAGAAACATAACCCTCTATGAAAATGTTTCTTCCAAAGTGCAGAGCAAACTACATGATTTTCAGCCCAGCTTCAAAAATGCACATAAGCCAGTGTGTTTCATAACAGCTATTAGTGTTCCAGACGTCACAGGGCGTGAGGACATGAAATGACGCAACACCAACCTGTTTTCTGTACAGGATTCATGGTTCATTTGTGATATTTGGCTCCCTCTGCTGGACAGTTCTTTCACAGAATCTCACAACAGTGAATCCTGGAGTGTTTGACCCACTACAATGCAAAAATGCAGCAGACACTAAGCGTTTTAATATAGAATACACATACAGTTGAGAGCTAACATCATGTCAGGGAGAAAATTTGTTTTAAATCATGAAGTTCAGGGTTTTTTTAGACATTTTTATGTTTCCTAAATCACCAACAAAACAATGCAAAACAGGAATGTGGACTGAGAGAAGTTATTTATCAATATAGATACATCCAACAAGGCAGGTTAATGTTATTATTTTTTATAGTTTTAGGTGTTTTAGCAGAAGAGCAACATATTAAAAGCAAATGGTTAAAAAAATGTCACAAGTGAAAGAGTAAAAATTGTACGATTGGGATTGGAGGAGAACAGTGCAGATAAAAGACATTCAGCTGTTATACTCTGAGCTGAGAGGAGCAGTATTTAGTCTGGATTTGAATATTGTCAGTGTAAAAGCTTGTCAGGAAGACAACCCAAGGTCAAAGCTGCATAAAACTATAATGCTCCTTTTCTGTGTTTAATCCCGACTCTGGGCGCCAGCAGGAAGAAGTTCTGTTCCTGAGCTTCCCAGTCCAAGTTCAATCATGTTTGTTTAAGTTTCTCTAGTTTGGATGAAATAACTTTGGCATGCCCTTTAGTTTTCTAACTAATGTTGAATTTTTTTTAAATTATAAAAAGTGGAAAGAACTTTTGTTTTAATTGTCACATATTTATGTGAAAGACAAAATGTACATTATTTTGTTTAAGCAACAATTTAAATATAATGTCCAACTTATTGATTCTAAAGGTACCTGTGAACTTTAATTTTAAAGTCTCAAAAAACCTTACGAGTAATTTGTCTTCTAACTGTTAAAACTTTCCCTATTTTTTAATTCAAGGACCTGCATCAAAAATTAAAAATGTAAAGATGCGAAATACCTAACACATTTCCATTGTCTTTCAAAAACATGTTTTCCTTTGAGCAAAACCTGCCAAAAGTATGAAAGGTAGAGGCCACTGGTAAACATTTAGAAAATATGTATAAAGATACAAAATTAAAATGTGAAAATATATATTTCTAAGTTTGGATGATGCTCAGAAAAAAATAAAAATAACAAAATAACAATTTTATTTTTGAAGGAAAAAAGAAAGGTGCTAAGTTCTGTCATTAGTAGCTCAAAAAGTGGCAAAAGGTTTTTCTAATTTAAAAAAAATCACAGGGTTTATTTGCATAAAATATATTTTCACATAAATCCAAACGCTGTAATAAAATCACCACTTTACGTTAACACACCTGATTTGGATCTGCAGAGATCACTTTGACAGTTTTAAATCAGGTGTGTCCGAACATTGGTCTTTGGGATCAGAGTATTCCCCCCTCACACTGTGTCAAAATAAAGAAAATGCTGACAAAATAGACAAAGTGCTGTACCAGGATATCAATTATCCCTAATTGCCACCATTAATTAATAATTTGAGACACCTTGCACTAAAACTACAACTTTGTCTGTACTGAGGATATAAAAGTCCAGAGAACCTGCTTGATTAAACTTTGCCAGTGGATCCTCAGGTTGGTAATGCAAAAGACAAGGCCCATTATTTTAGAGTAGACCTGAAGTTAGACTAATATATAGCTTTGAAAAGAACAAGATTTTTTTTTTTTTAAATTTGGTTTAAATACTTGGCCTACTGGATTAACAATTCAGTGTGCAGGACAGATGAACTCTGGAATGAGTGGACACCTTATTTTATTTTTTTCTACTGTGCAAGTGTCTGTTGAATCAAACAACTTGTTTATTTTATTAAAGCCACAAAAACTTTCCCCTTACAGGATGTTTGCGGAAAAGAGGATTCTTCACGTTCTTTCAAAATAAAATTTCTCAACACGTGTCTCCATTTATTAATTAAAAAGAAAGCGACTTTGCATGTGTTTTTATAAGCACGTGCGGTCAGTGCCTTAAAATAAACATTGGCTTTAGTCATTTCGGTTTAGAAGTGTGTTTTGACTCTCTTTGCCGTTTAAGAGTTTTATTTTTCTTTTTGAGGATGGCAAACATAATAAAACTTTCTTTTTTCACGAAAGTTGTGTCTAACTTTTCTAAGTGTACAAAAGTTTAATATGCGTTTGGGTTATTTTACAGTCTATGGTTTGGGTCAATGGGTTTGGGAATTTGTCAAAACTTTATTCGTATCTACCCATTGTGACAAAGCTTCCCTATTGGACGGCAGTGAAGTTGCTGAATGACATCACCAAAAGCGTTAATTGAGGGTTCTCGCGAGATTAGAGTTCTCCACTTGTCCAACATGGCGCCTTAGGGACATTGTTATTGTTCTGTTGTTCCTTCTAGAGTTGCTCGGCATTTAACGACCACCGCGAATTTAAAGGCCGGGCATGTCGGTGCGGGAATGAGAGGAATATCTAGAGATCATGTTAAGGTCCACCGGCTTTTTCCAAGGGATTGACTGCCCGTTTTACACGGAAAACAGCGATGGCAGGAGCGGCTTCAGTGGGTGTAACAGACCGTACTGTCACTTCAGGCACAAGCAGCAAAGACGGGCGTCCTATGGAGCACCGGTCGATGTTAAAAAACAAAGAAACCGTCACTTCGGACAAAAAGGTGCCTACTTGTCAAACACACAATTCATTCGATACGTTTGACATCCATGCTAGCTGTTGGAGACCCTGTTGTTGGACCGGATACCGCTGAAAATTTTAGTGAAACCAAGACCACGTGAATTATGAAAATCATAATTTTATTAAGAGATGCACCTTTATTTGACCTCTTTACTCCTGGCACAACACTATGTAGTGCTTACAGCTTATTTATTTTTCAGTAAAGACTGAAAACAATGTTAGCTGATTATAACTTTGTCTATATTGCTTGAATAAATTATTCTGTTTGGGCAAAATTAAGTTTTATTTTCCTTTCCATATTTTATTTTTGTAACACATACAGAAATTAAAACAAAAGTTGGTATTGTAAATGATAAAAAGCATTAAACCAGTAAAATACCGAATCAACACATTTCCGATGTATTAAAATATTCAGTTGTACAAAATTGTTTCCCTTGAACTGTACAGATAAATACCAACATGTCCTTTTTGACATTTTTGAGTTTATCTGTTTAGAATAAAAATAAATAAATAACATATAAATTGTGTATTTTTAAAAACAAAACATTATTTTTAAAGTGATTATGTTTTAGAATCGGTGGTTTAATCTGTTTTCATCTGAGAGATTCCCAGCTCTGCTTATATTGAGACGACAGACCTTGTCATTCCTTGTCATTTTTGCGCTTCGATTGTGATCTTAAAGCAGTTATGAGGCAATAGTTTGGCTCAGATTGAACATTTTGTCTGAATCTTTGTCATCTTTATGCTGTATATTTGTTCACAAAGCTGCCATTCATGCAATGTTTTAACATTGTCATCTTGTCTCATCGTCGTATCCTACATTTCTGCACAGTTGTGTGTGGATTTTTTTGCATTCAGGTGCAGTTTTACTTGTAAACTTTTAATGTGACCAAAGTTATAACAAATTTCGGTAATTTTACTAGTAAATGCTAAACCTCTTTTTTTTTGGATTAGGTTGTTTTCAATCCATGAGATACATTCCATAGTTTTGTTAAAGTACTGTCAAAACTTACTGTTGAACTTTTTTCCTCTTTTGTTCTATTTATAACTCTTTTAGTCATTGTTTTTTTTCCTGATATATTTTTAAGTACATCATTTCTGATTTTTGTCAATTATGGGTCTTTATTTGGCCCTTTTTTATCATTAATTAGGACTTTAACAGGATGTAAACACAAGTGTCCCTTAAATATATTCTTTAGAGAAACGATATTTTTAATTACTGGTATTATATATGTATTTTAGCAAAGAGAGATCTACATAGAGATAGTAAAATTTGATGTCTGTAGTCTGTGGTTGTATTCAAAAATAAACATTTTTCTCACATCCCTGCAGAACAAGGATACGATCCCTTTAATCCAGAAGTAGGCACACCACCGCAGCAGGAAAATGGGGAGCCCGCTGACTCAGGCGACATCACTGGCGCCTTGGAGATTGTCAACCGGGCCATCGAGGAGGTCCGCAACCAGGTGGAAAGAGAGAAGAGGAAACTCTTTCAGATTGGGGATGAGCCGTACAGTCCCAGCAAGGGTGCAGGCTCGTCCAGATCCAACGCTGCCAAAAGTAAAGCGGCAGGCTCACACTTGGGTTATGATCCTGGGAGTTATCAGATCTCCTCAGAGGGATACAAGCCCAGCCCCGGTTGCAGCAAGTACACCTTGGATTCAGATAGTCGGGGGCTCAACAGTAACTCAATGGAATATGTTCCCACTTCGTTAAAAAAGCCTTCAGCTCCAACACAGCTCCCTTCTTCTCCCCCCAGTCCAAAGTATGCAAATAGTACACCTTCTTCTAAGTGTAAATACACTGTTGACAGCTCTAGACCGTCTACGGACATGGAGTACGACCCGCTTTCGAACTACGCAGCCGGAATCACAGTGAAAAGCAAGAGGGATACAGTTACACAGCTTGTTAGCACCAGCTGTGGAAAGACATTTAAACTCCCAGGGACTGACTTGCTGGACGAGGGGTATTTTATCGATGGGAAAAAGCCGTGTCAGCCCAGCATCGATGCAAACAAGTATACCATCTCTGACTCCGATGGGGAGAGTTCGGGAACAGAATACAGACCCACCTCGCTTAGCAACCTCCAGCAAAGAAAATGCATCAGGTCTGGAAGCCCTTTTAGCAAAGAGAGGACTGAAGGCATTCAGGTGCAAAGCAAGACAGATGATCGGACGCACTACTCTGACATTCAGGAGTGTGACAAAAACAAAAACCACGTGGAGAAAAAGAAGGCGACTGTAGGAAGCAGGGTAGACAAAAGTGTAAAGCCAGAGAAAGTACATAAACTTGAAAAGGACGTAAACAAATCGGTCAGCAAGAGTTGTGGCAGCAGCAGTAGTAAAGACAAGGGCTCCAAGAATCAAAGCAAGAGTCACGGGAAAAAAGACGACGTGAAGAGCACGTCAAAAGATAAAAGATCAGATAAAGTTCAGAGAGAAGGCAGAGATGAAAAGAAAAGTGACGGGAAGGTCAGGACTGTGGAAAAGCTTAAAAGAGATGCAAGCAAAGAGCACAAAGATGAAAGAGAAAGCAAAAAACTCAAGACCTCAGACAGGGAAAAAGAACACAACCGGCTAAAGGACAGCCAACAGAAAAACGGTCAACTGAGCAGCATTAAAAGAGACAAAGACACAAAGAAAATACTTAGTAAAAGCAGTTCCAGCAGCAGTAAAGGGACTTCATCTGTCAGCAATGACAAAAAGAAGCGAAGCATCACTTCATTGAATGAGAAAAGACTGCAGGACAAAAAGCAGAATGTGAGTCTGAGCCACGCGGATCTGTTTGGAGATGAAAGTCCGGATGAGGCGGAACCGATCGTGGTGGATTCTGGAGAAGAGTCGGAGGAAATTTTGGTACGGAAGACAGCTGACACGTTAAAAAGAGTACGGCTCAACAAGAGGAAAGTCTCAGAGTGGACTCGGCCCTCCTCTGACGATGAGAGCGATCGCAACGAAGAATGCAAGAAGGACGACGCTGACACCATCGACCTTTCCTACTTCCAAGATGACCTGGACTTGGACTGCGATCCCATGGAGGAGTGTTTGAGGATCTTTAACGAATCTAAAGATGTGAAGAGGGAAGACAAGGGAAGGCAGGCAAAGCAGGTACAAATAGCCCCCTTTTTAAAAAAAACAATTTCATTTTGTTGTCAAGGTTTTTCAACCCTTTGACCTTTCAGCCTTCCAGGGATTCAGAGGAGGATAAAAGCACAGACTGCACTTTAGCAACTCTCCTTCCTGGCCAGAAGAAGAGGGTGTCCCATTTAGCTGCCAAAGGAAATGTAAGAGTCTTATATTATGAAATATTCTAAATCATTCTACTAAAACTACTTTTTGCATCATATTTAACACAGTCTGGATCGAGTTTTTAAGAAACTTTAGTTTTTTCCTTAAAAATCACATTAATTTTAGCTTATTTTAAAATGTTTAGTTATAAGTGTGTCCGAAAGTATTTTAAAGAGCATGAGTTGCCAGCATAAGTGAAAGAGAGACATTTTTATCATAGTTTGAATTGTAAAGTCAACCACAGGAGGTGAGATGTTTGAGAGCGGCCTCACCGCCCACTTTCACTCTTCACTTCCAGACACTGTGGGAGTTTGGGAAGTGGCACCAGGAAGTAACAAGTCATAACTAGATGTGATCCGAGCCTGCGGGGCTTTCCACTTGAGCTGAGCTGTTGAAACATTTAGTTTTATTCAATCAGCTGCTTGGAATTTTTCTGGGTAGTTCCCAGAAAGTGTCTGAGCACATCACCTGTCTTTATTCTCTCAAAACGAAACAGCTTTCACTTTTACTTTGTGTGGATTCAACACCAATTTGTGGGTTTATGCAGTGACCGGAGGCTTTTTAGAAGAATATGTGACAATTAAATACCCACTTTAATGAAAATTGGGTTTTTATCATGTTCTTATAGCATTTTTCTCATGATATATACATTTTTTTAAGATTAAAACTGCATTTCTAAATTTTTTTTTTTCAAATCTTGATGGATCACAGGCAGAACTTGTGGTTTGAAGAAAAGTCCTGCTGCTCTGCAGAAAATGAGTCTTAAAAATTTTGATTTTAGCTAAAAAAAAGTACAAAATCAAAATTAAAAGACCACTGGGAAGGATTTTACAATAGAAAATATATAGTTGGGGTGAGAATTTAAACAGACTAATTTATTCAGAAGTTACTAAAGTTCAAAAATGCTGAAGATGCAGTTTGTGGTCACAATAACCACTTATTGTCCAGGTTGATCCACCTGCAAAGACGGTGATCCGCTCGTATAAAAGACCCACACCACAGGAGGCGTGCTTCCAGCGAATGCAGATAGCCCAACAACAAGCTGCTCAGCTCTCCACTTCTTTCAAAGCCACTTCACAAAGCTCCAGTGTTGGCTTTTCTGGAGAGAAGAAACGAATCGCCCACCGTCCTAACCCGTCATCGCCTAAGACGAGTGAGAATAGCACTCAACTTGAAGTAAAGATCACTTATGACTTTCTGTTTTTAAGTTATGTGTTTTTGTTTTCTGTTAATGGAGCAGCTCCTGCAGATGTTAAACCAACTGCCAGTCGAGTGTTATCGCCCAGTCAGAATCCGCAGGGAGTCAAGACCCAAACTACAGCTGGGATTTTGTCCAAGACCTCCTCTACAGTCGTGCATAAGAGGGTGGCGCACACACCCACCATGAAGGTATCCTGTTATGCACCTCTAGAATAAAGCTAAAACAAATGTATTGAACACAAAATCTTTAACATACTGTTAACACAATAATTCCAGTAGATTCTGAAGGAGAAAAGCGCCGCTTTTCTCCTTCAGAATCTACTGGAATTATTGTGTTAATGGTTGAAAAGTAACAATAAATCAAAGAACATAAACACCGGAAATTCTTTGTTAAAATTTCGTTCTTTATTTTAAATTTTGCAGAGCTCTTCGTTGAAGCGTCCCGTGATCCCCTCTGAATTTGGGGCCAAAGTTCCCACCAACATCCGCCAGCGCTACCTCAACACTTTCATCGATGAATGCATCAAGTTTTGCTCTTTGGAGGAGGACGCCTTTCAGATGGTGTGACAAACAGCAGCTGCTGCTGCCTGACTTTATGTTAGATATATGTCTGTTTTTTTTGTAGCAACATAAATAGGGCTGCCACAAACAATTATTTTGATAGTCGACTAATCACTGATTATTTTTGCACAAAGTGCACAAAGTGCATGTAAAACACTAGATATATAGCATTACCAGCAATAATGCTTGAATGAATTTGTCTGCAGAAGATGCTCATGAAGATAGCTGAAGATGCTGAAATTGATAGCTAAAAACGCTGAAGTTGAAAGCTGAAATTGCTAAAGCTAATAGCTGAAATCACTGAAGCCAATAGCTGAAAACGCTGAAGCTGATTGCATGCTAAATATGAGTTAAATACCAAACTACCCTAAAAAAATTACAAAAAGCCTACGTTAGTCAACACAGCTAACACGTAGCTGAAATATTAGCTAGACTCCAGAATAGTCTAAAAAAACTGAAAAAAATCCTAAATTAGAAAAAATAGCTAACATGCGCAAGAAATATTAGTTAAACTCCAAATCAGCCTAAAAAACAAAAAAAAAATCCTAAATGAACAAAATTTGACCTAAACTCCAAAATAGCCTTAAAAAAGCCTAAATTGTCCAAAACAGCTAGCATATAGCTGAAATATTAGCTAAATTCCAAAATAGCCAAAAAAGCTTAAATTAGCCAAAATAGCTAACATGTCCCTGAAATATTAGCTAAACTCCAAATCAGCCTAAAAAACCTGAAAAAAATCCATAATAATCAAAATTAGCTAGCATGTAGCTGAAATGTTAGCAAGACTCCAAAATAGCCCCGTCCCCAAAAAAAGCCTAAATTAGCCAAAATAGCTAACATGCGGTTGGAATATTAGCTAAACTCCAAATCAGCCTAAAGAACTTCCTAAATCCTAAAAATCCTAAATGCAGAATGCCATTATAACTTTCAACTTTCCTACACTCTGACTCCATGAAATAAAAAGTAATGACTAATCAACTATTAAATTAGTCGTCAATCATTTTAATAGTTGATTAGTCATCGATTAGTCGACTAATCGTCCTAAACGTAAATTTCTGTTTCAGGCTCTGGATGAGGAGAAGGTGGTGTACGAGCGCAGCAGCAGCAAGAACATTTACCTGAATGTGGCCGTCAACACGCTGAAAAAGCTTCGGGGAAAGAGCAGCTGCGGTCCACCACCTGCCTCCAGTATGAAATCTCTGTTGGTTCCTGACTAGAAAAAATAAATTCATAATTAAAAGATAAAATTTGATATAAAGTAATAAAAAAATTGATCAGTTTGCGTAGTTTTGACAAGTCGTTCTGCAGTAAAATGTCAGTTTTTTAACTTCATGTTTCTGTTGTCCACAGGGGAGTCTGGTTTGGGAGCTAAAAGGAGAGCCCAGTCCCATGAGGAGGTTCTGGGAGGTCGCCTGGCCGCCACAACCAGCTTCACTGTCAACAGGTCGGGTAAACAGCAGGAGGAGAAACTCACGGGTAAATAGAAAACTAATAAATTTAATTTCTGACATGGTTTTAGTCTTTAAACAACACTCCTCTCTCTCATTGTGTCTCCTGATCATAAATATGACAGTAAAAAATCTGTATTATACTTGAAGATATTTTGTGTCAGAAGAAAACCTGAATTTGAGGCTGTTCTTATGAAGTGCATAACTCTCCGAGCAGCCATGTGACGGCCTCCTGTTTACCTGCCACATGACCAGACATCTGAGGACATGCTCCATTTTTCAGACTTCAGCGTTGCCAGAAGGATTAAGTTTATATTTAGAAAAATAAGGAAAGATGTTTCAAGAAGTTTGCTAGAACTTTCTGAAAGTCCCCCTCTGATGAAAATCGTGTTTTTTGAGTTTTTAATATGTTTGTGTGGCATTTTTCTTATGATAAAGAACAAATATAATCAGAAATCATTTTGTTTTTGCTTTTCTGAGTATTTCTCCTCTTAAATCGCTGTCGAACTGTCGCAGAAACGCTCTGCTTGAATTAACGAGCCTTCTTTACGTCCCAACAGCTCTGCTGCACATGAACTAAACCCCTCATCTAGCCTAACTAGCGCGCCTAGCTCAGATGCCAGAGAAGAGATGTCATTGACTGCGGTCAAATGAGCCGCCGTTTACATTTTCGTGGTCAAATCAGCCGTCACTGGATTTTTGGGGGCTGAGAAAGCTGGAAAATCTCCCCAAGACTCCATGGAGCTTCTTGATGTGACCACGGAAATGCGGACGGCGGCTCATTTCCGCAGCTGACTGTAAATCAATAAAACTTCGGTCCACGAAGCTCTTCACTTCCTCATCCGAGCTGACATACTGCTCAAAACGATACAGCTGGACATTACTGATACTGCTTGACATTTTTACGTAGCAGCGGTGAAGATTTACTCTAGCGAGACACAGAACCATCATCATCAGATGGGGGAGATCAGGGGCGGAGCTGCTCAGCTCCATAAGCCACGCCCCCTCAGAGGAGATTTTTGAAACGGAGGCTTCAGATCAACATGAAAAATGTCTTTTTAAGACATTTAGGTTTTGGGATTTTGGTTAAAAACTTCATAATTACAAATAAAACACTACTGGGAATGTTTTTTTTAATAAAAAAAATAGTCAAAGGGGGGCTTTAAAAACTCATTCCAATGAAAATCCTGTTTTTAACACGCTCTTTTAGTAATTTTCTCATGATAAAGGATATTTAAAAAGAAAATAAAAATAAAACTGGATTTTTTTTAAATTCAAATTATTGTGAATTATGAGCAGACAAAAAAGGTAGCCATTTTTGTTGCTCTACTGTTAACTTGGGGTTGTGAGGGCCTGTAAGCTAGTGGGAGAGAGTGTAAAAAGATGGATGATGGTAGTAGTAGTGGATTTACTCCCCACCAATGGTTTCACCCTCAAATCAGAGGTGAACCACTTCCACTCTGCAGAAAATATGTCCTAGAAAGTGATGCAGATCTTTTGATTTTGGCTAAAAACGGCATACTGGGAATCCTTTTAAAACAGATCAAGCGATGATTGGAGTGAAAGCTACATGTGAACGTCTGTCTGTCCTCAGGAGCCACTCTGTACCGGAAGCTGAAGGCGTACCTCCTGACGGAGGAGCAGCTCCAGGAGCATGGCTACCCTAGAGTAAACCCGGAGTCTCCAGGCAGAGCCCTCCTTTACAACCTGCCAGAGAAAAAGGCCATCGCAGACCGTGAGTGTCTACATGGGGTTTGAACTGCAGCTCGACTGAAGTTTATCTGGAGAGTAACTCAAGCGATTCACTTTTTAGCATTCACCAAGATTTGCTGCCGCTGCGGTGCAGAGTATAAGGTCAACGTGAACGGAAACTGTGTGAGGAGAGAGGAGTGCAGCTATCACTGGGGACGTTTACGCAGACATAAAGGTGAGCGCTTGATAAAAGACCGCCTTGTTATTTCATTTACACTTTTAAATCTAAACTCCTGCTTCATTCTGACCTGTTTCTGACCATCTTCTACAGTCTCTGGAGGCTGGGAGACGAGCTACAGCTGCTGCACTGCGACTGTGGGAGCTGCAGGATGCCAGATCGCCAAGGTATCCACCAAGACGCTTTATTTGCTTTCAAATTTAAACACTCCACAGGTAGTGGTCAATAAAGAAAAGTGATGAGGATTCAAGCAGCAGCAGGACTTTATATTGTGTTTTTAAAAACTAAAGTGAATCAAAATTGCAAACAAATAAACTAATCATCATAAAAAGCAAACTTAAATTAAAAAAAGCTCACATTGTTACTTTATGTCAAGATACCTGATTTCTAAAGCTATTAAATTCATTTTTTCTGTAACTTTCCATAAAATTATATGCCATAAATGTTTGAAATAGAGGAATATTTAATGAACTTTTTAGTTTTTATTTACCAAAAGTTACTTGCTAACCAAAAATGCAAACATTTCTATTGTCTGTTTTAATATGTTAGAACCCACTCCAATAAAAAATGTGTTTTTAATGTCTTTGTAGCATATAAATCAAGAAAATGAAAATAAAATTGCATGTCTAAGTATTTTTTTTAATTCAAATCGTTGTGAATTAGGAAGTGGGGCTTTAAAATCTAAAAAATCTGCCTTCATTGTTGTTTCTCCTTATAACTAAAAACAAATCAGAATTTCTCTTTCACATAATTCCTGCGTTTGCTTCCTCTGTGATATTTGCTTGTAGCCTCAAACTGAAAACTCTGTTCTCGCAGCAACACGTTCAGGACGCGCGTAAAGAGTCGCTGGACGGCTTTGTGTCAACGTTCAGCAAATCGCTCTCACCAGAGAAAAATGGAGGAGTGTTCGCTCTGGACTGTGAGATGGTGAGTCAGACGCAAAAGGGAATGAAATGCGTTTCATATTAAAAGTGCTCAGCGGCTGAACAAACCAAAAAGACTCAGAAATAATGAATCACTTTTCTGTTAGCACACAGTTGCTCCTAAACTCTGATATTTTTTTTCTTTCTTTTATGAATGAATGTGGAAACAGTGTTATACCAGACAGGGTCTGGAGCTGACCAGGGTGACGGTCATCGACTCGGAGCTGAAAGTCATCTACGATACGTTTGTTAAACCAGACAGCAAAGTGGTCGACTACAACACGCGGTAAGACTACGCTCACGTGTTTGCTTTGGTTTGACTTAAGTGAAAGTCTTTGCAGCAGATGAGGATTTTGCTTCCGGCTTACAGATTTTCAGGAGTGACAGAGGAAGACTTGGAGAACACCACCATCACGCTGAGAGACGTTCAGGCCGTTCTGCTCTGCATGTTCAGCTCAGAGTCCATCCTCATCGGACACAGTCTGGAGAGCGACCTCCTCGCTCTGAAGGTGAGCTTGTCTTTCGTTTCCTCTGCTCATCCAGGTCTTACTTCACGCTTCAGAAAAAATAAAGCACTGCTTTTTATTAGACCTTTGACAGAACTCCGCCTCCTCTTTCCTCTCTTGACTTCAGCTCATCCACAGTTCAGTGGTCGACACCTCTGTAGTGTTTCCTCATCGCCTCGGTTTGCCCTACAAACGCGCCCTGAAGAACCTGATGGCCGATCATCTCAAACGCATCATTCAGGATAACGGTGAGACACACGGAAGACCGGCTTTAAGTTTGTCAAAGTTTTCTTTTGTTTTCTTTTTTTCCTTTTACGTGTATTATTATATTTAGAAACTACCACTTTTTAGTGACTTTTTTCACCTTTAGCATAGTTGGACGAGGCTAAGGACTGCTATATCACATTTTCAAGGTTTCTACACAAGCTACAGATATTTTACAGAGGACAAAGATGAACGTTATCCTCTAAAGTTAAGGGGAACTGAAGGCTTTATAAAAATAAAATAAGACGCCCACCTCAGCCTTGTACATTTTTCTAGCCCAGATAAAAAGACTCATGTCTATTCATTTGTTAAATATGTATTAAAAAATCCATTCAATAAATAAAAACTCCATTAGTTTACAAAAAAATTGTTTGAATTTAAAAATTAGTTGAATTACTTTTATTGGTCACTGTGTGAAGTTCAGTTTAATGTAGTGTTCCAAACGGACCAGCAGGGGTCACTGTTGTTCACTTGTTTTTTTTCTGCATATCTAGAAAGTGCTCATGCTCTGTATGCCCTGAAACATGACAGATGAACACAACAAATCTACAGTACAAAATTTCTCTCTTGTCAATACTGGAGTAGAATTTAAGTTGTGTTGTTAGCTACTACAACTACTGTTCTCATGTTTTTCAGTGGATGGACACGACTCCAGTGAAGACGCATCGGCCTGCATGGAGCTGATGATCTGGAAGATTAGAGAAGATGCAAAAGTCAAAAGATGACCCTTGCCGCTCTGCACTCATCTGGATGATGTTCCCAGGAGCTCCAGGAGTTCAGAAAACATGCACTCGTTGCTCTCAAGGAGATTCAGTCAGTTTCTTGAAAGGGTTTAGCACAGATTTCATTGTTAAACTGCATCAGAAGAGAGCACCTTTAAAGCAATAGAAACCTAAATTAATAATATTTTCATTCAAAAACGTACTGCATTTATTTTGGCTAAAACATATTTCTGTTTATTTAATCTTATCAGTGAAAACAACTTTTCTGTGGAAGAATAACCTCAAGCTTTAGTTTAGTGAATGTCATCGACTAAACATTGATTAATATTACTGAAAAAAAAGATCAGGCCAAATCCTGAGTATTTATTGCACTATACAAGAGATGCTGTTGTACAGGGTCCAAATCTGAATTCTTGTTTGTTGTGACTCCATTTTGTTGTAAAAGAAGAAATGGAGTTACTCTTAATAGAGTCAAATGTGGGTGCATAAATGCACGTCAGTCGCATCTGGTATCCTGTAGCTCACAACCTTTCAGGTCGTTGCTATTGATCGCGATTAACATACTCTTAAAAACCAATCTTACATAAGACTGTCACCACTAAATGTTTGGCTTCAATCACTGCCTGAGACAAAGCTGCAGGAACATTCACACCTGCAGAAATCGGCAAATATTTAATTCAGTGTTTAGTTAGGGCAGATTTGTTATTGCACAGAGTAACAGCGAATGTTCTGACATAAAGTCAAATGCAGAAATTATTCTGCGAATGCTTTCTTTTGTATGTCCTCACCTTTTTGTTTGTTGATCTTTTTCTATTAAAATGTATTTGTTTAAGGACAAAGTTTGTTTTTTATGTTTTGTATTTGTCTGCTGCGGTAAAAACTTAATGTCTGTATAAAAAAATAATAATACATCTATTTTTTTAAAGCATTCAAACATAGTAAAAGTCACATCTCAGTTGAAAGTAAGTCGATATTCTTAAAACGTATGAACACAAAATCAAAGATAGGGAGAAAGTGAGATGAGCCACAACAAACATTTGTGCCGCAAAAATATTTCTTAAAATCAAAGAAATGATAATAATAGTAATCAAAAGGAAAATAACAGTTTTTGAAAGCAAACATTTAAAATTTCGTGAGCAAAATTTGAAGTTTTACTCATAAAACTTTACATTTTGTTTGCAACTTAGGACATTTTGATCTCAAAACTATGACTTGTTCGAAATATGGTGGCACAAAAATATTCTTTCCGATCTGCATCACAATTTCTACAATCAAATATAAAAATGCATTTTTTTATGTAAAAACAGCTGTATTGAAATGGGAGTTGCTAGAAAAATTGTGTTTTGCAATTAAAATTCACTTTATTTTTAAAATTTAAAAAACTATTAAACTTCAGCAGAACTGAGTTTCTCTAAATAAATATTTTTTTGCAGTTTAAATAGTCTTTAAATACAACTCAGGTCTCACAAGTGTTTGATTTTTAATTGCAAATAGTCAAATAAATCCATGTTTTCCCCCCAAAATCAAAGAATAAAATATAAATTCTGCCTCGTCAGCTCATTTATCTGCTAAAATAATAAAGATCTCTTAAATTCAGCTGACAAAAGTGAGTTAATTTTGTGAAGAATTGACAGGAAAAGCTTTAAAAACTAAGGTAGTGATATACTGTAGTTTAAGAAAATTTTCCTTTAAATAAGACTTTTAGATGAATCCTTCAGAGTACATTTAGAAGTTAACAGATCTGATCAATTAAGAAAATCAAACATATTGAACAAACACCATAAAAAGGGGAGGGTTAACAGAGTTTTTAGATCAAAACATTTTTAGTTTCTCTTGTAAAGGAATTGAAGATTGTTTTTAAGTTGTACTAACATTAAGATTATCTTTCCTGGTATTTTTTTTAAGTGAATGAAAGTAGCGTGCATGGAGCAGGGGAAGCCTCAATTCTCTGAATATCAGGATGTAATTGTTCTCCGAGCACCTTGCTGCTTTCAGCTCTGCAGTAGAAGTGAATACCTCTCCCATCACTGCTGCACAAATAGTTTGTGACACTGTGACAGCTGCCTCCTGCAGAGTCCCATTAACAGCAGGTGCAACCAGTGCAAGTTCTGCTCTCCTCAGCAGATGTGTAAATTAAAAAAAAAAAAGGAAACAGGACAGAAATGCTTCTGTGAGAGGCCCATCTTTTCTTCAGCGTGTTTGCCTATTGAGCTCCTCCCGCCACATGTCAGTATGCATTTCCCCAGGCCGGGCCACAGACCCCAGGTATTAAAAGAGCCAGTTAGCGGGGATCAATACCTTCACAATGTTGCAGTGGCACGGAGGGGGGCTTCCTAGTGTTTGCAGAGTGTTTGAGAGATTTGAAACATGTGGAGCAAAGCAGCTTAGAGGGGTCGTCTTCATTATCAAATTCGATCAGTGCCTCTCGGTCTGTCTCCTCTTGATCAGGCTGAACTGAGGGGGTCAGAGGGAGAAAGCTGCACACTAGGGGCTCCTCCAATGATCACATGTTAATAGCTGGGGAGATGTTAATAGATGCTCAGAAGCATTTTTGATGCCTCTGGACAAGCAGAATCCAGCAAGTTTAACCATTTTTGTTATATTACGGGTTAAAATGACCTGTTTTAAAACAAAAAAAAATTGTTAAAAACTAGAAAAGTTGCATTACCTGCGATAATGCTTATGTGAAAACTTTTTACTGAAAGCAGTTGCTAAAGATGCTGAAGCTTTTTGTTGAAAATAGTGACACATTTTACCTTAATTGCTGAAGGGATTTGCTAAAATCCAAAAAGCAATTTGCAAAATGTTAAATTTGCTCTTAGACTGGAAATTTTGCTAAAGAACTATGAAAGAGCACTGAAGTTGACCTACATTTCCAAAATAATTGTAGTAAAATTGCTTTAAAATCCCAAATACATGCCAATTTTACAAAACTATTTAGTGTGTTGCTTCAATATGAGCTAAACTGCAATTTAGCCCAAAAATCCCAGCAGTAGATGCCAAATTAGCCAAAACAGTTAGCACGTTGCTAAAATACTAGTTAAACTCCAAAATAGTCTAAAATTCCTCAGTTAACTTAATTAGCCAAAAACGTTAGCATGTTGCTAAAATACAAGCTAAATTAGCCTATAAAAGCCTCAGTAGATAACAAATTAACCAAAAAACATAAGCATGTTACTAAAATATTAGGTAAAATATAAAATATGAAAGACGAAAACATAGCCCACGAATATAATTAAAGGCGTGTTGCTAATCCACTTAAAATTTGACATAAGACTTTCGCATTCATTTTCCATGGAGCATATTTTGCTCAATATTTCAAAAACAGCTTACTAAGCATTCACACAATAAAGTACATGCTTATATAGTGTAAAAACATTTAACCCCTTAACTCTTGAATTTCTTTCTAGGTATGAACATTTTCCTTACTTATGTTTTTGCTTTTAAGTAGGTCATTTTTGTTACATATTTTGCGACAACAGGGATTAAGGGGTTAAAATAAAAAAAAGTTAATTGACATTATTTGTAATTCATCAAGACATTTGTTGTTCCTTCTAAATCAAACTTTGTTTGTATGGCACTTTTTCAGCTAAAATGAATAAAACTGCTTTACATTTAGCATTTTCCAATTTTAAAAAGCATCAAAAAGACCATTACGCGCACAAAACATGTTCACACACACTATAATAAACCACAAAATGATTCACTCATAAGAATATCATTGAGGGGGTTAAATTCAAAGGTTACAGTTGATGATTCCAAATGTTTGACTCATAAACGACTTTCCAATGTGCTCAGATTCAACTTTCTCACAACATGTTTGTGTAAAAGCACTCATATTTTTGCATGCACTCTTCTAAAAAGTTATATTTTCTCCCTGCTGGTCCACTTTCCCCTCTTGAACCCCACTCGAGCCCCTGTGTGGCTGCTCTTGACCGCAAGGGGTTCAACTGCTTCCTGTCCCTCTCTAATCTGTGGTTCCCCCTCGCCCAATTAAGAGACTGATCTCCATTCAGACAGTTCTGCTGATCTGCTGGTGGAGTTGCCCCCCGGGGGCCACAGAGAGATCATTGGAAGATAATTGGGAGTTAATGAAGGCTCTTATAAAAAGAGGGGCTTCAAGTTGTGAGTCTGCACTTCCATAAAATCAAAGTAGAGGAAGTTGAAGCGATGTTTTAGCGTTTCCCTCTGAGATGTTTCTGTGCAATTTGCACCCAGGTCAATGTCACTCCAAACTCTGGGTGTGTCATAGTCAGTGTCAGGCTTCACAGCGTGATCCTAGCACTTGTAGAGGCTTAAAAAAGGCCCACTGAACCTGCCGCTCTGCGTGTCTCCCCCAGGTCAAAGGCCAGCGGGTCCTATTGATTCTCCCAACGAAGAAGTCTTTAGATCCTCTGTGCGCTCGCCCCTCTTCAGTCCACATGCTCCCGGACTCACTCTGCAGCCCCGAAAAGCCTCCCAATTGTGTTTTCTGCGTGCCGATCGATCCGGTTAATGTCCGAGGGGGCCTTCCTTTGGGATAACTGACAACTACAAAGGTCCCGTTCTGACAGTCCCCTGTCAATACAAATTTCCACTATTGATAAGTAATTTAAGAAAGACTTGGCGGCTTTATAAAACATCTGTTAAACAGAACTCTTTAACAATTACTCCTTGTTGGCAAAAAAGAAAAGAAGATTTAGTGCCTGTCCGTCCTCACTGATCGCAGCTGTCCCCCGATTTCCATTCACACCAACATCATGGTCGGGATCAGCTTCAACTAAAATTAACCCATTTGTTCATATTTTAGTAGTTCCTAACATTAAAATGAAAATATTTAAGCTAATATTATGTGATTCTTGAAATGTTTGTTGACTTTTCCTCCTGTTTGGTTAACAAAAAACTAAAAAAAACTTTCCCTACATTGTGAGAACACGTAATTTTTGTCACCTAATGATCTGTCTCTGATCAAATGAAAGCATTAATGTCAAGATATACGCTTTAGCTATTGTCCGATGTTTGATAAATGTTATGAAATGTAGTAAAAGTTAAATTTTTACCCCCCAATTTAACAAAATAATGCTTTAAAAGTCAAAACTTCCTAATAAATCTAGAACTTTCTACAGCTGGATAAATTGTCATTTCAAATAAGTTATTGAAATGTATTTTCCCCTGAATTAGTAGAATATAAATTTAAATGAATTTAGGTTTTCAACCACACAGTCATGTAGACGCTCAAATTCAATCATTTGAATGAACACCAAAGTCTCGGTAATGTCTTGGTGCTCGTTGGTTAGCTGGTGGGATTTGTAGTTTTGTGTTTGTTTTCTGTAAAGAAGCTTAAAAAGGAAATTCCTGCACATCAGCAATTTTAAGACAATGTTGGTCTTTATTAGTCCCACTTTGGGGAAATTTGTTTGATGACAACAGTCAAGGAACATATAGAAAAAGAGGCAACCTGGAAAAAACTGCTCCTAACCAGTCTTCCTCCAAACCTTTGACTCCCAAATGAAATACAGACTCACTTTCATCTGAAAACAGGGGTTTGGACCACTGTCCAACAGTCAGGCCCTTCTTCTCCTTAGCTCTGTTGGGACATTTCTTCTGTTGGCTCAGTATTTGTCTTGACCCAAGGAACCCAACAGCTGAAGTCCATCTCCTGAATGTGGAGGTTTTTGAAGCTGTTTCTCCACCTCATTCCACTCTTTCTGGATGTCTGCAGGTTTTTGAATCCTGTCCTTCTGATGATCACCTGAAGCCCACAATCGTCTCTTTTGCTGGTGGATCTTCTCCTGCCTTCAATTAGACTTTCCATACATGTGAGAAATTAAAGGACAATTTTACTGCATGTGATTGAACTTGGAAAATGCAAAACAAATTGCTGGTAAAAAAAGAAGAAGTTTTTTTTAATGCAAAGATCATTCTCATTGTGATTTTCTTACTCTCAGAAGAGTGGTAACGTCTCTGTAATTCCCTTTGCTATGTGACAACAGCTAAACCTGCACAACACCTGCTCAGCGGTGAGACTGTTGTCAGTGCCGTGACTCGGCCCTTTGTCATTTGTCCACTCTAATCCCTGCATGTGTAAGTGGATCCTCTTGGAGCAAAATAACTCCTTTTAAGTGGTTTTAAACACTACAGGAGGCACCAAAATCCACTAACTTCTCATTTACTTATGCATTTCCTTCCTTAATGCAAAGCGTTTTCATCCCATTGATTGCCGAACCAATTTTTCACTAAGCTCACTGATTAATGAAACGTCAAGTCGGAACTTTATTTGGTTAGAATTTAAAGATGCGAAGTCAGTGTGTCTTAGAAGAAGCGAGTTAAGTGGAGTTTGCTCTCATTTTGACTGAACTCTGACTATCTTGTGGGGTGAGAGATGAACCTGGATGAGCCCTGCTGGTCCGCAAAAAAGGGGAAATGATCTGGAGAAAGGGGGCATTAAGGGAGTCAGTGGTGGCGGCTCTAAGATGGGGAGGGTCACACACAAGCACACTCTTTGTGTGCCTCTAATCCCCCCAGCCAACACAGCTTTGGCCAGGTTTCATCATGAAAGTGCCATGAAATAACTACTTTTTTTCTCTCCTCGCTGTAAATCTCCCCTAATCCTGCAGGCTGTGGAGACAAAGGCCTCTGGGACCTAATCCTGGAGCTTTTAGTGGGGCTGAGGGGCAGGCCGACGGAGCCTCTTCTAAATGACTTATTTCTATCGGACACTAATATAGCTTGACAGCCAAGAACAGTGAAAGGAGAAGAGGGAAAAAAACAGGAAAAAAAGAGCACAAACATTTTCACATATTTTGGACGTCTAAGCAGCTGATTGTATGTGAATGTGAACAGAAGAAGTGAACCATGGTTACTCTTCCAAACCACAAAACAAAGGCAAAACCCCACGAGTCTATCTGTGAATACTCACATGTAGTTTCTTAAGATTTTGTGGCAGGAATGGATCTGTAACACTTAATAAATCAGATCAAATCCATTCATTTATTAAAAGGTTTTTTAGTTAGATTTTGGATTTTCTCCCTGTCCTTTCTTGGTTAATTTGTCTATTTGGGTACAAATTTGAGCAAACTTTCAGTAAAAGTTATTTTACTTATTCCACAGCTGTATTAACTGATCATACTTTTAGCTTTGGAATTTAACAAAAATAATTGAAATAATAAATTCAATATACATTTTACTAACACTGACAAAAAAATAGCAACCATAAAGAAAAATCCAATTTAAAGTAGGACTTTATCCAAAATTTTTTCAAAAACTATTAATATTACAATAAAATATAATAATATTTCACATATTTGATTGCATCATGTTTGCAGAACAGAACCTACTGTGGCGAAGACCCGCTACAAAGTAACTGTGCAAACAGAAAAGAAACTCCCAACAAAAAGAAAAATAAAAAAACACTGCTGAAAACAAAAAGAAACAATGCTGTAAATAAAAAATACTGGTGCAAATAAAAGAAACACTGCTGCAAATAAAAATAAACAAGGTTGCAAAAAACAATGCTGCAAACAAAACGAAACAATGTTGCAAATAAATGAAATACTGCTGCAAAAAAGAAACACTGCTGCAAATAAAAGAAATACTCCCAAAAGTTTCCAAAAACCAAAGTTTCCCTGAGAATCCACTTCCATTGTGGCTTCTTTACTAGCAGCTTTTTTTTTGTTTGTTTTTTGCAGCCACATTTATTTTTATTTGTTGTGTTTCTTTTATTTTCAGTAGCGCTTCATGTTATTTGAGACGTTTCTTGGCATGGGTTTCGGTCACAGGAGGGAAACTAAATCTAAATTTGTCAAATACAGTCACATGAAAAAAATGAAGATACTCTCATTAAACAATCTGCTATGTCTTAAAAATCTTCACATTTCAATATCCAATCTGATATTGGAAACATTCCTATAAAAGAAACTGATTTAATAAAAGTTGAAGAGTAGAACAAAAGATCTCAACAAAAAATCATATTTTAATGGAGGTCAAGTTTGGACCTCGTGCCTCCTTTTAGCTATTTTTGCTCTTTGAGACACTTTTTGTGACATCTACCAGTCCCTTAAATGTGTGAAAGTGTTTAAAGGTAAGCATTTCATAGAAAATGTTATATAGGCTCAAACATGTTTTTTTAATGTCATGTTATATCACTTAGTCAAACTGATGTGTCCAAATATCTGGGAAAATATACAGGGTTTCATAGTGTCCTAATTTTTCACATTTAACTTTGGGAAGAAAAGAACAATCCATGCTGAGGACTAAAAGAGTCAGAGTTGCATTATGGGATATGTAGTAAAAATAGTTTTGAGAACATTTGTTTAGAAAAAACATTCTAACTTATTTCTTTCTACTACGTAAATGTTGCTTTATGATTATTTCATATAAAAACCTTGCAGTTATTCTTATTCTTTTTTTTATTGCTTTAATTGATCTTTTTGTTTAACTCTGGGTTTCAGGCACTACAGATTAACTCCACATGGTGATAATTTAAGGCAAAATATGGTGCTGTTATTAAAACAAACCTGCAAAGAAACCCCCCCTGAGAGTCGGGGGGACCATCAAAAGCAGCAGTTTGGGGAAAGAGGAGATTGGGAGGGAGAAGACAATCAAAGGCTGCTATTTTAATCTGGCCTGCCTCGGAGATTAGCCGACCACATTGTTTTAATTGTTTTAACTGGAGGGAATGAAACGCTCGCTTATTGGTGGTTCCTTGGGCATAAATCTCTCAAGTTCAATAGTTTCAAAAACTTGAGCCTCCCTCTCTTCTCTCAGCCTACCTAATCCCGGCTAATACCTTTCTTTCTATTGGCTAATGGCGGAGGGGAGCATGGGTAAATGCTTCTTAAATAGTCGAGGGGTGAGAATGGGGTTTTCTGAGAATTAGATCCGTGCCAGGACAAAGAGCGCTGGTGGGAGTCAGATCAGGCCTAAAGCGGAGTACTAAAATATTTTTGGACGACAGTTTGGCCAAGAAGCGATCCTGGATCTGACGTCTGCGCAGGATTTCAGGTAAACTGTAGGTGGGCGGAAGTGGATGATTGATGGGAGATGATGATTAAAATAATAATAATAAAAAAAAAGAAAACATTAAAAATTACCATTATATTTTAATTGTTGGCAAAAATGTTGTCTTTGGAATAAGAAAATGAGCGTCTAAAACACATATTATTGATAATATCATCATTATTTATGTTTTTGTTTACATCTTTTGAAACAACATGACAAAAGTGTGCATTTGCTGTCATAAAATACACACTTTATTGATTATTTTTACGGATTTAAATGTAATAATAAGGAATTATATACATATTTTTTTATATTATTTAATGTTTTGTTTTATTTTGACAGGCCCACGATGAATCCTTTGAATTTCTGCGGGACGCCTGGTGCTGTCGCCACGCACCCCTACCAGGATTTGAACCCCATGTTGACGGACTTCCGCCGGCAGGTGGCAGAGCAGTACCGCGCACACTCCACGGCAGGCCCGTCTGCTCACACCTTCACCATGGCGGAAAGGCTTGCAGGTAAAGTAAAGTAAAGTAAAGTAAAGTAAAGTAAAATGAAATAAAATAAAATAAAATAATTCAACACCGCAAATTTCAACATAGGAAGAACATGTAAACTAAATAAAGACAGTTACTGTACATCATTATAGAAAAAAAATAATAAACCAAACAAAAGACACAAAACAAAGTAGAACACACATAAAAACAAGTGTACTTATTGTCTAACAAAAGTGAAAAAATGTCCTTGATTTTTTTTCCCATTAATTTGAATGAATATAAAAATGAACAAAAATGTCCTTATTTTGGGTTTGATATTTTACTTTTATGAATATAAAACTAAACCAGGATTGTTAATACATTCAGAAACAAAATACCAGATTCTTTTGTGAAATTACACTAAAAGTAATGTTTTTTTCTCTTTTTACCAGAGAATTTAGAAGAACAGAAATAAGAATGCAAGAATGGAAAGTGACATACATCAGTGTTGCTTATCATTATTAAGCATTTTATATTTACTTTTCATATATTTAAATGGAAAATAATTAAAGGCTTATGTTTAGATTCACATATTTTTTTTAAATTTGTGATCACCAAAAGATTCTTCAGAGGAAAGAAATTATGTTTGGAGTTTGCAACATCACACAAATGCATTAAAAAGACCTCCATCCAACAAGCACTTATACACAGAGACTTACAGTAATAGCATAAACAGCTAAAAAACTCCAACTTACATTTTTAAAACAATAATATAAATAGAAGTAGATTTATTGTTATTTACATGTACCTTTAAGGGACACAATAAATACAGAAAATTAAGCGACAAAATATTGTAGAACAGTGAAAATAAAGCTAAGGAGCAGTGAATGTTGAACTAAATATGCTGATTTATCTAAGCAGGATTTTTAAACATGGTTTGAAAGAAGATAGTTTGTGTTGTGAATGTTTGGATGGCTAGCAGTGCAAGTAAAGGTTTGGTACCCCATTAAGGGAATGAAACAAACCAGTGGAACCGTGAGAATAAATATAATGCAACATTTGAATTAAAATTGAACTTCTGGTTGAGGCCTGTTTATCCTTGATGAGATCCCAAAGAAGTCACGGTCCTTTCTATCAAGACAGGTAGTTTAAAAACATTTTTAATATGCATTTGTTTCCATCTCTGCTTGTTTTATCAGAGCTTATCCTGGAAGCTCGCTATGGCAACCACCAACAGAAGCAGCGCCGCAGCCGGACCGCATTCACAGTGTCACAGCTGCAGGCTCTGGAGAAGGCCTTCCAGCAGACACAATACCCAGATGTTAACATCAGGGAAAGGCTGGCCATGTGCATCAACCTGCCTGAGGCTCGCATTCAGGTGATCACATGCACTGCACAAGACCTGAAACCTACACTGCAGCAGCAGCTGTGCTGTCTCTGTCTGTTTAAAGTCGTTCTTTTACATTAATTAGTATCTTCACAACTGAAACTCAACAGAAATCTACAAAAAACGATATATATACATTTATATAGATTATTAATATACATATAACATTTTTTATATACATATAAATAGTATATGTACACATTTAAATCAAGAGAGTCAATAATTGATGCCTTCCTGGCTATTTTTAGTATATTTTGAACCCAAAAAAGCCATTCTCGCCAAACATTTTCAAATATCTTTAAATTTAGTGCTACTAAATAAGTTATTTTTTTATAATTTTATCCCATATATTTATAGATTTAAAGCATGTGACTATATAACAGTCATACTGTGGTCTTCATATCACATTAAGATACACAAAACCCCTTCACTTTATGCTTTATTCGTCCTTTCATACTTGACATTTTTATGTATGATTTTGTTTTTAGAGAACATTTAATAAAATACTTTAACATTTTCTTTTGCAAAAATTTTATTTTTAATAAAAGTAAATTTTATGTGTTCTCCTCCAGGTTTGGTTCAAAAACAGGAGAGCAAAGTTTCGTAAAGGTCAGAGATGTTCCACCACCGCCACAAGAGACCAAAATCCAGATGACGATCAGCATAACAGCAAGATGGGTCAGAAGAAAGAGAGGACTGAGGATGAGAAAGACACAGCCGTGTCACAGACTGGGAGTAACAACCCACCTCCAACTGGTTTGGATGAAACCAAGGATTTGGACTCTGAAACATCTCAATTTTCCCTGCAACTTCACTCTCCTCCAATTGTCCCCTTTGTGTCAGGGGTGTATTACAGCCAGCCGCCTCATCATCCTGCTTTATCCCCTGATGTTGTCTTTCCTCCATTGTTTTGGCCAACCATCCAACAGCACAGCTCTCTCTTGGCAGGATCTACATTCAGTTACAAGAAACTGTAATCCCCACAGGATTGACTTGTTAAATGCTGGTTATTGACGATTAAGCACTATGAAACATGAAATAAAAGTATTTGCACCTTTTCTCAATTTTCTTTATTTGTATTACTATTTGGGGGGATGCACAATGAGCTTTTATTATGGCTCCATTAAAGGAAAAAAATTCCAACAGTAGAAAAACTACGATACATTCACAACATGGTTTTTAGATTTTTTTTTTAAACATATGGCATTAAATAATTGTCACACCCATATTGCCTATGGTTCTTTTGTGTAAATTTTTATTAATAGTAAAAAAATAAAAGTTTTACTGTGTAACTCTGTGTTTGTTGGTAAGCATACTGAAGTCAACTTTTTATTCTACAAAAAGAGAGAATAATAGTTATCTCTGGCAGTAACCACAGAGATCAATTAAATCCATTATTTAAAAAAAAATAAATATTGAAATTTAAGATCAAAGTACTTAAAATTAATCTATAAAGTGCATCAAAATTTGTCTGCCACACAACATATAAAGATGATTTAGAAAAAGTACTGATAGTTAATAAGGATGTAATATTTTCTCACTGCCAAAATTCAGAACAAAAATGAAAGAAAGATGTGTTTCATTGCAAGGTGTCAAGACATGGAAGAATCTAAAACAAATCTATAACTTGTTAAAAAAAATAATTGCTCCTAAAATACAACCCATAAATCTTAACCCCAGGTACAATTTAGAAATTCAGGAAAAAGACAAAATTGCCAGTGTCAGGGTCATTCAAACAAATACTGTGAAGTACACACACACAAAAAAAAAAAACTACCCAAGGGGCATAAGAACAAGTTTTCTTTATTCTTGTCCCTTGTAAACAACGTGTACAAGATATTATGTTTCTGTTGTTGTGGGAATGAAAAAAATGAAGACATTTAATTGGAAAAAAAAGTTATCCAAAGAGTGACTAGATCAGAATAAAATTTTCTGAAAAGAAAAAGTAAAAATGTGTTAAAATTATAAATAATTAAACCGTAACGGGAAGCAAACAAATATTATAATTGGTGTTTATTAAAAGCATGTGTAACAAACAAATTCGTTCCAAAACATAACAATAAAAGAAGAAGAAGAAGAAGAAGGGAATGCTTGTTAACCAAACTCAACCAGTTTGGAGCAGCTTCCTGGATGCTACGTGCGCCTGATGTTTGGCTGGATTCACCAACGCGCCTGCGCCAGTTTTTCTACGTACAGGACGTTAACTCCTATGTGAATGAGGATGACGCTGCGCACAGTGCGCAGCAAAAGGAGGCTTAAAGAGACCACAGTGAAATCATAGCAACTTGAGGACAAGAGAAGCCAAACGGGGAAAGAAACCAACGAAGGAACAACCATGACTTCGAATGAGTTTCGAGGGATGATATGTTAAGGTAATGCGTTGTACTTTGACGACCAGCATTCTTCTAGATCTGGTGTTTTTGATGACTCGCCGGGGCTGTATTTAAACCTTGCTAGTTTGCTAAAGGCTAGCTTAGAGAGCAAAGCGGTAGGAAATCCAGACTAGCCGCTCGTGTGCTATCGGTTGCTCGGATTAAGGAGTTGCCCGGCAGTGGTCCGGGTTGTGCCCATCCATAGATCATGACAAATAAAAAAACAATTTCAGGTAAAACTAACAACTCTTTATCTACACATCGTCTATATATGAAATGAATTCAGAAGGTTGTCGATGGGACAATTTAATTTTTCAGTTATTAAGCATTTACGAGCTAGCTAAATGGAATATAGGCTTAAAGAAAATTAATGTTTTATGATATTTAATGTTTTCAATTGCCTTATTTAAATGTTTTCGCTATCATTCCTGATAATTTTTGCGTTTTGTTTTCAGTGTTTATAGAAGCTTGGCTAGCGATATGCGGTTAGCAGTTCTTTTTTTAGTAGGCGTTGGGCCAAAAGAGATGGTGTTTTTGTTGGTGCTAGAAATGTTAGCTTAGTTCGACGAAGACATTTCGACTTAAATGGAAAGTAACGATACATTATTAGGCACCAGTCATCAAACTAGGCGTGGGAAATTACAGTTTCTGGGAAATAAGGTAGCAGGCACTAATCGATATCAAGCTAGCTCGATAGCTTCAAACTGTCTGGCCTTGTGCGCTTGTAACGCCAGTTTTTAGAAGAACCCCCTTAACAGATTTCATCTTTAGTTATAATTTTGGTTTATATCTTTAAAACTTATATTGATAATCACATTTAAAAAAGTAAAAGTGGTGGTGCAAATTTGACGTTTTGAGTTCTTAAAGCGACTCGAAACTAACGCCTAATGACAGCTGCTAGGTACTATTCAGTAGACTGTTAGCATGTAGCTTTCAGCAGCGTAAACTCATAAAGGATGCCATTTGTTCTTCAGAAAAGAAACACTTAACGATGTAGCCTTGCTAATACAAGTGGGAATTTTTGATTGGGTTTTCCAACTTGGTGTTTTGTAATTTATGTAGCCTTATCTAATGCAATGCTAGCAAACCAACCTAAGAACAAGTGGATAGTCGGATTTATCAGTTTGGTGATTACTTCTTTTTGAATTTGAGGTATTTTAAACTCTAATTTTCTAAATTGGGCCTGTTTGTTTATTTTTTAAAGTTACTTTTGAAATAATTTAAACACCAAAACTATATGAAAGGGGTGGGGTGGCCTCCAAAAATGTATGAAAGGAGATTTAAGTCATTGGAATCAAGTTCAAAATAACAAATGGGAATACATTTTATTTTGAAAACTTAAGAAAAGCGAGTACTGTATAAGTACTGTAACTACTGCTACTTTGAATGTAGAATTAAATTCATTTATTCCTGCCCCAAAGACAAAACAGTTGTAAATATGCAGGATTTAGTTTAAAGCAACTTTCAGTAGTCACTTCAACTGAATTAATTCTTACATGGGTTTTGTGGTACACATTAATATTTCTCTAAAAATGTTCTTAAGTCAAAGTAAAGCAACACATGACTTACTATTTTCCTTGTAAAACCAGTTTGAGTATTCTCCTTTTCTCTTGACTGAGCCCTGTTACTGCCTTTCCCTTGGTAGTTGTATTTAAAAGGTGATCTAACATTCTTAACATCTCTTTTTTTTGTTCCTAGTGTGCTGGGTTTGCCCTTGTATTGTTTCCTTGTATGTGGTGTTAAATAATTTGGCATGCTGGACAAACTGTATCTAAGTTCAATATTGAGCACTAACATTGCTTACATATTTTTTTATTTTACTTTAAGTAATTGTAGCATTAAAGCTACAATTACAGATTTGAGATATAATAAAACATTGTGTACAGTTTTAGATATAAATTGTAATCTGGAGTTTAGGGTGGGATATTATGCTGGGCATTATGTCCAAAATCAGATTGGAGATAAATAACCAATTTTTACTTTTAAATCAAGTTTTCTAGCAAGAAAAAACAGAATTTTTGTCTGCTGTGATCACTCTGGTTCTGTTTTCTGGCACAGATCCCTCGGCCTGCTTGCAGAGGTGCATCACATCAGTTTTTCCAGATCTGAGAACAGCGTTGTTGTTCTTTGAGCACATAATGTGACGGAGAACGTCATGGTGTCAATTACCATTTCTACCAGTCCTATAAATAGACCTATAGTCCTATAATAGACAATGTCCGATTGTGAGAATTACCTTTCAAACATGGTAACAAAGGGTTCTATCTGGCTTGTTGTTGGATTTGAGTTTTTGCTGGAAATTTGGGCTATTCAAAAGTCGCTTGTGAAAAAATGAAGAAGAGCCCACACACAGGCACTTTAAACTTTGCCATGTTGGTAATTCTTATGAATTATGATGACCATACAAAGACAGGAAAAAAAACTTAATCTTGATTAGGTGGAAGAGCCATGATGGGACTGATCAAATAATGGTAGAAAGTGAGCTTGGATGAAAAACTTAAGTTTTATGAGCAGCGCCAGGGACAGCAAGAAGCAAATCCCTTTTGTGTTTGATCACAGCAGGAAATGAAACCACAAATTCCAACTAATTGATGAAATTAATTATTCTCCCAAATATAGGGTGGGGTTATACACCACTGACATAAAAAACCCAGAACTGACTCAATAAACCAGAATCTAATCGCACATTTTATGTTTATACGATTTTATTATTTTTCCTTTATGTTGTCAGTCCTCTTTGATGCTGCTAAACCACCTGTTAAGTGAGGCTGGATTTACAGCTTTACTGTATTGCATAATGTAGCATTTTTACGCTTCATTTACAGACACAATTTCAAGTGCTATTTGCTATATCTACCAGTAGAATTTTGAGGTAATATTTAGCTCTTTTGGTTCAAAATAAGTCTTTTGGTGCATTGACTTCCTAAATTTTATTCATTTTCAATTTGGTGAACAGCTATTGATCCCCCTGATCCTTTGAAAGCCCTATCAGCTGCTTTGTCATGTGCATAAGTCTTTTTAGTTATTTATCATAACAAATATTGAAGAGGCAGAAGGGGCAGTGCTAATTGTTTAGTTGGCACATAGTCCAATTAAACATAAACACTTTATATTTTGTAAGAAATTTGTTTTTACATTCTAAAGTTTTTCTTTCTTTATAAAAACATGTTGGCATCAAATAAACAACCTTTATTTGCCTGCTTATACACATACATTTCAGTTTTCCTGAATTTCTAAAGGGTGAATTTGCTTTACCATCTAAGATTATGTGCATTCCCATAGAAACAAATTGACTTTTGGCTTAATTCCATGCAGACCATTTAATCTTGTGGGTACTTCGATCAGGTTAGTTTTGTTCTCACACTCATTATTTCCTCTGGAGGAACAAACACCTGTTGTAAACTGCTGTAAGTCATTGTGAGTAGCTGCCTGTCAACTTACTAATTTAAACTAATTTCCTAAATTTCCACTCTTCCTGTGTTCAGCTGAGATTTGCTTTTTTTATTTTGAGCATTCAAGTCTGTTTTCAAACGGAGTGATTAGCAAAAAGTAGTAATTTTTTGTTGTATTTAATAAGGCATCTACTAATTCTTTAGGGAAAGGCAGCGAGCAGTTCTAACTACTAGCAGATAATTATTAAGACAGTCATGTAAAGGTCTTGATGTTTTTATTCTTAATTCCACAATTTTTCATCCAATGACTCCTGATAGAAGAGAGATACGTTTCATTTTCTAAACTGATTTTAGATTACTAAAACATTTCTTTTAAACAACTTCATCTACTTATATTTGATTGGAAATGTTTTATTTTAAGGTATCAAAGCAGAAATTATACAAAAATAAGATACTGAAGAAAAAAACGAATACAAAAATAAAAAAACTGAAATTTGAATCTGTGCAAAGATACATCAAACAGAATAATTAGTCATAAAATGACTGCATATTTAAATACACTAGTAAATAGTTCAGGCCCAAGTTTTAACTGTTCTTAATTTTTCTGTATCTAAGGATGAGTCAATTATAACACATGCCATTCTAAGCCCAACATGTTCACGCATTAGTCTTTCTATTAGATTAATGTGATTTTTCTGAAATATTTAACATTATGTTTTTGTATAACATTGAGCAGAAAGTTTAAAATTTAAGAACTTAACCAGTTGAGGTGGCTCAGGCATCTTGTCCGGATGCCTGCCTCCCTGGGGAGGTGTTCGGGCATGTCCCACTGCGTGGAGACCCCGAGGAAGATCCAGCTGGAGACTACTCTGTCAGCTGGCCTGGGAACGCCTCGGGATTCCCCAAGAGGAGCTGGAGGAAGTGGTCGGGGAGAGGAAACTGAGCATCTTTTCTTAGACCGCTGCCCCTGCGACCTGGTGTTGGATGAGCAGAAGAAAATAGATGGATGGAGTGAAATTTTTAAAATGGAATTTTACTATAATAAAAATTTCCTTTAGCAAACCTGCCATTGATAGGCTTGTCTTGTTTCTATAATTAATATAAAAATAATGAAAACATCTTTCTAAATATCATATGTATCAGTAAAATGTTAATTCCACTTCAAAACCATTCAATAAATATCTTTTCGGTAAAGTGAAATGAAACATTGAGCCTTTCCATCAGAAGATAGCTGCCCTTTTTCAGTGTCTGCATTTTTTGTGTACTTTATCCTCTGAGGAATTGTATGAAGTTGATGGAGTGACTTTGATTATGTTAATCTGAATTTATTGTTTGGCTTGGCAGATAGGGAATTGAACTTGAGACTTGAACTTGAGTCTCAACCAAGCCTCACAGGGAGGGATGTTAGACTTTATGTAATGGTCCCTCTAGGATTCAAGACTTGACTTGAGTTTTGGAACAAATGAACAATGCTCATTTGATTGCCTTTTTTTTTATTATTCCTGCAAGTCGTCAATGTCAGACGTAGATTTTATTTTTTTGGTAGGCACAAAAACTACAGATGTAATTGAGTTTTTTAAGGGCTGGTGTTGTTTTTCCTCAACAGCATATCACATAGAATGTGTGTATGAACAGAACTGGTATTTGACTCTAAAATTTGGTCCTTCAATATGTTTTTTTTTTTTTTAATGATAAAATTCAGTTTTCCCCATCAAATTTTGTATTTTCTGTAAAGATAGTATCATCCATTAATGTCTTGATTAGGTTTCCTTTGCACCACTTAGCATTAGGCACATATTAATTTGCCACATTTGGTATGATTGGATTTCTAACTAAAAGGTTTAAATTATTTTTTTCATTTTGCTCAAAGGCACTGAAGACATTTAACATCTCAACTAAATTTGGGTAAAAATAAACACCGAGACATTTGTACATAACTCTTCAGCTCCATGTTTGTTGTACATTATATAATTTGTATTTGTCTTTTTTGCTTTTGCAGACACCAAACCCTTCTCATACCTGTTCTGCTGCTTCTCAAACTCTGGATTTCTCGCTGCCCCGGCCCTGCAACATGGAGATTTTCTACAGTGCCAATGATGGCTGACAAGAACCTTCAGAAGATGCTCCCAAGTGGCCTTGTGGATACAATAGCTGTTTCTGGATCTCTTTTTTTATGACTACGATTGGTCGTCTGCTGCTGGATTTGTCCTAGTAAAAGACCTGCCTTCCCATCAGGCAAGGACCTGCAACTCTGAGACTGGAGTGAAGAACCTCAAAACAACGAGCCCCCTCTTTTAGCAGACAGCTTACTTTAGCTACAGCGTGTCTCTGAGTGTGCTTGGTACATTTTAATCGTGACACCTTTCCTCTGTCTTGTGAGACCAGTTTCCCTCCCCCCTCCTTAAAACGTTCTCCTTTGTTGTTATTGGAGTCTGTCTATGATTTGCATGGCTGGAGACTAACCGTGGAGAGGCCAGGGTATCACAAGCTTATGGATTTTGATAAGAGAGGGGGCAAGGGAGAGACAGAGGAAGGGAAAAAGATGTCCAAGACGACAGGCAGCAGGACTGGGGGCAGGAGTTCAGGGACCAACTCTGGAGTTCTAATGGTTGGTCCAAACTTTCGTGTGGGGAAAAAAATCGGCTGTGGAAACTTTGGAGAGCTGCGGCTGGGAAAAAACCTCTATACTAATGAATATGTGGCCATCAAATTGGTAAGTTCATCTCAATTAGAACTGAACAGCCATTACTTTTTACACCCTGGAGAAAACAACTTGTGAATAGTTTCATTTCATGTCTTACTGTGAGATGTGTGAATGTTCTATGTGAAAATCCATATTTTTAATGTTTTGTTTTTTCATATTTTGGTATTTAATTAAGCTTTTTGCATCATTGCTTTTGCTAAGGAATCTCATTTTTGTAGCTTCTCAGTTGATAGTTGAGACATAATGCAACTACAAGGTTTTTGTTGCTTAAATAGACTCAGAATTTTCTTGAAATCATTAAGCTCAGTAAAGGTTTTCTTGTTCTTGTTTCTGATTTATGGGTGTAACAATTCATTTTAACAAGGATCTGATTCATATCTTAATCTGTTATTGCTGATACAGTTGATGGTCGATATTGGTTCATTCAACCAGTATGTGGATACAAACAAGTGAACAAGAATACATGGCAAACCCAATCGCATTTTAGTTTCATACAGTTCAGGCCACTGTTTTTCCACATCAAAATAACACAAAGAAAACCTTCTTAGAACATGTACCACACTGTATGGTCACATGTCTTTGCAAAATTCAAAGGGTTTCCAAACATTGGACTATAATACTGGCTTGATCATTTTTTGCTGCCATCACATGTTTGATAAACCCACTGTTCCTCAATCCTAATGGTAGTTTCCAAGATTGATAGGATCATTTTTTTTCATTTTGAAATTATTTTATAATTGTATAGGTCGATTTAATTTTCAAGCTATTTAATAAGTCTTTTGTTTGTGTTGCTTTAAGAGCCATAGTTGTAACACCAGTTGTGATAATTGTTTCCAATGATAAGTTTTTGTTTTTCAGTTCATGATCTCACAGCTCCCTGGGGTAACCCGGTGAATGTCACTGCCTGTCAGACAGGCAGAGGCTGCTGCTCAGCTCTTCCTCTTTACCTTGGACAAATAATAGCTCTGTTATCTACAGCCACCTGCAAACATATCCCTGACGTGAATTGTCTGTCTGCATTGTTACAGCTATGACTGTCCTATTTCAGGTTAGATCTGAAATCATTGTTACTAAAAGCTGTGCATTTTGATAAGGGAAAGCAACAAATTGGATAGGCTGGGCAATTCAACACAAGTCCTCTGTTGAATGTATTTATGTATTTTTATTTTATTTTTTTTATATATAATTCCTACAAACAATTTGTCACTCTGAGGTTACCAACTTAAACTCAAATGTTGTAATACATGTGTTTAATTAACAATAATAAAAGCCCTAAAGTAAAGTTTCTCTCAAATGCAATTTAGAACTGATTGCATTTAATTTAGTGAGTAGGATGTTGGAAGTTAATTATAACTTTTTTTTTTTTTGGCTAGCTATAGTTTCCACCACGGGTCTGGTAGATGAGCCATTCAGTTTTCTTGTATTTCAGACATATTTAAAAGGCAGCTTAGTTAGAAATGTTACAATTTTCTGTTGAATACACTTGTTCACAAAGTTGTTAATGTACAATACACATATTCATTTAAACAACTGTGTTTCAAGCTTTTCTAAGCTTGTAGAACTGATGAACTGATCTGGGTGGACTTTGACAGAAAAAATGTCCCCTCATGGAAGCAGAATTGGAAAACTCCTCCACAACAGAGAAATGTTTTTATGACTGGAGGCGTCAGATAATAAAAATAAAATCTAGAAATGTCCCATTGAACAAATTTAAGGTTTAATGACACAGTATCCTGATTAAACTCCAGACTACGAAATCAAGTGTGATTTTGATGTTAAGTGTCCCAGTAAAGCATTAGGGAAGTTATGTAAAATATTAATTTATGTCTGGTTACTGATCTACCAGGAAGCTAATATATCTGCTTTGTTTGAGATAGTGACTGCAATATGAACACCTCCCTTTTTTTTTAAAAATCCTTCACTTATAAATGTTAAATATGGTCCTCTAAAAGACGGAGCACAATTATCAGCATGTAGTTTCCGTCTTTTATCTGTTATTTTTTTATGTTTGTGGACCTTTGCTCCTCTGGATTGAAGGTGAATTCTATGGATCAACCATAACTCTACGATAGGTTGGTGCTCAACATGGTGTGTCTTGGAGCTTCTGTAAATGTTGATGCAATAAGCGTTGGAGAAAACACCCAGTACTGAAGGGTGGCCTTTGTTGGCGAGCCTTCTGGGTACACAGTGGTCTTTAGTCCAGCTGGGCACTTTCTCACACAGACAAACCTGTATTTGGTGTTGGCATGGCTGCACGGTCCATGCCGCAAGTAAACTGTAGGCTTTAGGGATGTTACTTTAAGGGCGAGATCCCATCGTCATTTAAAACGAGGAACGTGAGGGCAGTGTCATTTCCCTCTGCTGAGAAAATGGCTAACGTTATATGTGATTGTATTTGCCCTTTAAACATTTACTTACTTTTTAGTTTTCTTTCATAAAAACACTGCCCTCTTAATTTTTCAGGAGTCTGTTTTGTCAATGTAAACTGCACTTCTTTACCCCATTAATTTTACTATGATGTAATATTTTAGTAAAAAAACTGCACGAAAAGCAAATAATGGTACGGATTTGATGTGTAGAGTCTCCTGTATAACTTGCCTTTAATTTTGGCAACATCTGCTTGAACATAGTGATTATTGTGGACACTTGTTTGTGTTGATGACTACCTTTGACCACGATAAGGGACTGTCATATTTTCTGACCTTGGAAGGATAATAATAAGGGTTACAGTGTTGACCCCTGTTACTTGCAGGATTCAGACGAGTCTTTCACAGATGCTTGACATGGCAGAATTGTCATTTAAAAAGGCCAAATATCTCTTCCAAAATGCTAAACTTGTTTAGTTTTTATTTCACAAGGTCAAAATTTAGTTCAGTTTATAAATCATTTTTAAAGTCTATCCAAAACCAAAGATGTTTGGTTATGTAAAGACTCAACTTGGGGTTGTGAGGGGCTGTAAGCTTGAGGGAGAACAAAAAATGGTCAGAGTGGGACTTCAATAATTTTTCACATGACTTGGGCTTTTAACTGAAATAGACGGGACTTTTTATTAAATGAAAGAAAGTATTCTTGCTTTTAAAACAGACATCCAACCTGCTACCTGCCTGAAAAAAATTCAATGTTTGCATTTTAACCTCACTTTAAAGTTCTGCTTGATTAATTATGTTTCAAACCTGCTTTATCATTTAGGTATGTGAACACACGAACAGGCTTGCATTGTATGCCAAACCCACCCTTTCTACCCATCTCTGAAGTATGAGGAGAGGCCTTCACTGTAGACCAGCTCAGCAGCTTACACAAGCCTGCCATGTGGCAGTTGTCGTAAAACTGTGAAGGCACAAAGCTTTATCAGCATGTTTGGCTGGAATTAAAGTGACATTTTGACGATTTAAGGTCTTCCCTTCTCTGCTTGGGATCTTTAGAGTGCATGCTGGGTAGACTGAAAAATAAATCCTGGGATGTCAAAAGCATGTAAAAGCCCATATTAAGTCAACGAGCTAATCCTTTAATTAATCAGTTGCTAAATGCAATACTGTTCATTGATGGACACTCTTCAGAGATTAAGTTAAACTCTGTCAAGATTCAGCAGATAAACCCTTTACTGAAATAAGTGCAAATTGAGGAAATAGAATAAGCAAGTCAAGTTTTTATCTTTGGAAGACTAAGTGTAAATCCTTGTTCCTATAAAGTTTGTTCTTATATTCAAAAGTTCACTTATGTATGTGATACCATGTGGGCATAAAAACAAAAAATGGCTGCATGGTGATGTGTAGTGGTTAGCACTGTATCACTCACAGGGAAAAGGCCTTGGTTCAAATCCTGGCTGAGTTCTCTCTGTGTTAAGTTGGCATGTTCTGCTTGTGCATGCGGGGGTTCTCCCTAGGAACTCCTGCTTCTTTCCACTGTCCAAAAACTGCTTTGATGGACGAGTCTAGATTGCCCCTAAGGTGTGTGTGTGTGAGGCCCTGTGATGTACAAGTTAGTTGTCTAAGGTGTACTTTGCCTTTGCCCTAAAGTAACTGTGGTAGACTCCAGGAAAGCATGTATAGAAGATAAATATATATTTTTGTGCTTTTTAAACAGTTTTGGAGACAGTTAAAAGTTTCAAATTTCTCTAAAAGAGTTTAAAAGAAAGGTTAGGTTTTGATCAGTACCAAACAGGCCCAAGTGGGTCTTTTACTGGGAAAGGTTGCAGACCCTTGGGTTCGCTTAAAGGAGAGTCCAAAATATACCTAAGGTTGCGGGCCGAACAACAAAAACATTTAAAACTACATTTTTAAAACATAACTTTTTAACATAACTATGAATAATAAAAAGGCAGGAATATTATTCCAGATTAAATCAACTTAAACCTTAAAATACTTTCAATATTTTACTCTCTCTCTGAATATACTATAATTACCCCGGGCCTTGACTTTGACACGTGGCTCAATGTGAACCAAAATTCTTTTCCCCTGATAATCTGGAACAAATTTTAACACAACGCTGGTCTGGGATCTGGAACCACTCTTGGACCCATCTTTCAATGTGGTCTTGGTTCATTTCCAGTTGTACTTAGCTCCGGTTTGCTCCGAGTTTCCTCAGGCTGAATAGGGTCTGTGCTCAGAGCGGAGCAACTGGACCAAAACAGCCACCGTAGCCGGGCATTACAGGATTCAAACAGAGTAGAAAGGAAGCAACTGATGAGCTGCAGGCAAATGTAAGGCAACGATGAGACACAGCAATTCATTGAAATTTGCTCAGATGAGTCCAGGCTCATTAAAACGACTTTTAACGTGATACACATCTCGTACTGTTTTCCCCAACAATCCACATGTTATAGACTCTTATCAGTACCTTCATAGCTGGCACCTCCCCATTGCAGCCTGCCTCCAATGTACACAAGTAGCAAGTTAAAAACTGTCAGGACTTGATCCAGATTAGCGAACTAACAGACCAGCAGACTTTTCCAGGTTTTTTTTAGGGTGAACACACCTTTAATGTTAAAAGGATCAACAAGTTTTCTACAGGTGGCAGCAATAATTTGGGTTAAATTCTTCTTATCCCTGAATGTTTTTTTTTTTAAACTTGAGCTTTTTAGGTTTGCTGTTTAAGAACTAAATAGCAGTTTTTCAGGCCATGCACTGTCGAACTTTCTCTGATTCCAGGAGTTGGGAATCCCAGGAGCTTAGACAGCAGCTGATGACACAGTTTAAGCTAAAGTTAAATGTGAACTGAAACTGTGCTGGACACCGGCCAGCTGTTGCTCCCTGACCCCACTTAGTAATTTATACCACATCGCTGCCACAAACTCCTGATCAAAAACACATCTTGAGGAAGAAAAAAGTACTCAAAAATGTTTATATTTTCAGCTGTTTTTTGCAATTATTATGCTGTAGTTGGACCTGCCGTACAAAACTGTAAAGGAATCACTTTGCCAATTGAACATTGTTGATCTCTACCTGCTCTCTGTAAGCATTTTCACATCTATTTTGGGCTCTTTGTGTCACGCCAACCCTATGATTCTGGATGTGGCATACATATAGGAACTCTGAATGTCACAATGACTTTGTCCATGATAAACAGCAAAGGAGGCTATTTTTATGTTGCATTGCATCTTTTAAAAATATAGTCTTCACTTTGTATCACAGTTTATGTTGTCACATTTCTGACTTAAATGTGGTAAATCTTGGATTACAGAATATGGCCTTAGCTATATTTTTAGCCTCATCCAAGCCATTTTTAATCTCGTTTCAATTGTCATTTTTGTTTAACATTCCAGTCAGCTAAGTACTTCCTAATTCAAAAGAATAAGATTTTGTCAGTAATCAAAAGTGATTATTATATAATGCAAAACTTTGTTGAAATGTATGTAAATAAATCCGAATCCAGGCTAGGTTGGCTTTTGCTTACTCCTTTTCTCTTCCATAATGTTTTATTACTTTATCCAATCATTATTTATGCTTATTTTTTATCTGTATTGTATCAAAGATTATATAAAGCCTGCTTTAAATCAGACTTGTTTAATCCATAAAGGAGGATTTTTTTTATGTTCTCATGGCTTGCTCCATCATTGCTTACGAGGGTCACATTAAGTTAAAATGCAAGCCAATACATAATCTGTGATGATATAATCATATATTTGTACCATCTTCTAGTACTTTATCCTTAAGAATGATCCCTGAAATGGTATTTAATACACGTCTCATTCCAGGCCTTTTATGCCGAGTTGTTTCAAGTGTGACTGTAATCAAACTTATTTCCGTACCTTTTAAAGTTTTATAAAAATATTTATTTCTGTTTGTCTCCACCAGTTTGATAAATTACACTCTCTGGCGAAGCTAAACATACTTCTTTAAAATTAAGTCACAAGAGATGCAGTTGAAGATGTGGGGTTTAGTGGAGTTTTGTTTGAAATCACAATGTTCTCACGTTTATGCTTGAATATATTTGAAAGAATTTATATATTTTGTATAACAGATTAATTGTATGATCATCATAGACATGGTAGCACAACAGAATAATAACCTAACAGAAATTAGGTTTTTGCTGTTGTCATTTTTTTCTCACAGCAGTAAAGAAACGTGTTCATGACTGCAGTGTGAAACAGCTGAAGGGGAGGTGTTACTTTAGCAGCAGATAAGATGGGAAAGAGTCCGCTTGGCCTGTGGATCAGCTTACAGTGGAACAGTCCAGCACACTTTAAAAACTGCTACTGCAGTTGTGGTACCATATGTAATAACCACAACTTCAGTAAAAAAAAAATGCAAATTATGATCCATCATTGGAACAAAATGAAAAAAACCTGTAAAACTTGATTCTAAACCTGTAAAAATACAAATAATGAATGGGCTTCTGTTTTGATTGTATTGGACCATGCAGGTGTACCCCCTTAAAGTGACCTATAGCTGCAAATGCTTGTAGCATACAAAGATTTAGCATCAGACATGTGCTGCTAGGCTCTGGTCGTTTAAAAAGCTATAGCATGGCCATCTGCTGGGAATACAGAGGAGTCCTAAGTATGTAAAGCTGCCATAAGCCTCTGTTTCGTATTGTAAGCTGTTTTTAAAGGGTCCTGTGGGCTGATGCCATCTGTTTTTTACCTTATTATTTATATATATATATTTTGTTCTCGTTTCTGCTGTGGTGCAATTTTCTGTGAGACATTCTTGTTTGGTTTCATGAGGGAAGTGGTTGGTGCTGCAACAGTGCTGTGCTTCGACTGTCAGACCATTCACGTCTTCCACCTACTTCCACTCTCTTGTTGTTTTGTTTGCTTCCTGTTTTTGACCGTATTTGATGTTTGGTCCGAATTATTCTCAACTCTATTGATGTCTTTTCTATCTTTAATGCAATGACATGTAGATGGAATATGATGAGGAAAAGAGAACTGCTCCATAATGACTCCAAGTGAATTGGAACAGCACTAAACAAATGTGACCCTGTCTTGAGCTGTAGACCTGATTAAGGTCTACCTTACACTCCTTAAAAGACAGGTGGATATCAATTATTTTAGGACTCTAAGTTTAAGATTTTGTGACACTACAAAATGATTTAAGACCCAGATTCAGGCATTGCTTGCTGTGATGTGAAAAAAGAGTTTTGCACACAACACATTTCAGTGAATTATAGTTGACCTTAAATTGGTAGAAGCAAGCTGGTGATGGACATCTTATTGCTTGCATCACATGAACATAAAAAGACAAAGACAGTAGAGAGCCCAACAAGAAGAGAAATTGACTAAGTTTGGCAGAAAAGTTATTCACTTCTTGATTGATTTCATACCTTTCTACCAACATAATCTTGCTCATATCTGTGGTTTCAACTGTTATTGCTGTTGCTCTCATTACTCTACCACCTTTTTTATATGTGTATGTATACTTTACATTTCTATAAAATGATTTATTTTTCACTCTTTGTTTTCTACTTTCATCTGTCTATCGATGGAACCCTTAGCAGTTATCAAAAAGTAAATATCACAGTGCTGTAAGTGTTTCGTAATTTTCATTCACACTCCTACATTCTAGAAGTGGCAACAGAAGAGAAGATGATCCTAACATGATGAAGGAGAACTGGTGGAGGGAATGCAAGACCTCAGCATCTGCCTCAATAATTATAAAGCCAATATTTTAAAGTCAAAAGAATCTTCTATGATAAACCCCCACAATGGAGAGCCCTGAAAAACAAAGTAAAAAAAAGATTTTTTGGTTTATTTTAAATTTACTAGAATTTTATTTCCAAATGAATGGGTGACAAGGATTTTACCATTGATTACTGTGATAATACTTATTGTCAAGGAAGGTTCTTGTGTTACTGGTCTAACTGGCTGAAACACAAGTTCAACTTGATGTTGGTGACAGAGTAGAGACAGTAGTTAAACAACGTCCTCACATTCTTATGAGTACAGTTGGTAAAAGTATTTTAAATGACCTTTTCTCAAATCGAACTATTTCCTGTTGCATGTCAGCAAATGTGTGAGTGGTGTTGACTTTTTTTGTGCTCATGGTGTTGGGCATGCTTGTCAATGGTCTATAGACTAAGGCAGTTGTTTACTGAGGGGTTACAGTTAGAAGTCAGGAACAATAAAAATACTTATTTTATATGTTTGACAGCTTTTATAAAATTTACTGAGGACTGTACTTTTCTATATCCATGTGCAAACTCTGTTACTGCTAAACTGTGAAAATAGATTTTAAAACATCAGATCTTGAAAAGTAGTTGAGGCACAGGCTGGTAAATCTGTTAAGAAATTCAAAAGAGTTGAATATGTTTGCTCTATGTTTGACTAGAATGCCTTTGGCCTCATGAAAGTGGAACTAATCAGATTACATTTTAGTTTTTGACACTTTTTGCAGAATAAATAAGACCTGGTGGGTTGATCATTAGTCCTGCCTTTACATCAGTGTGTTGTTTGTGAACAGCTCTTTATTCTGTCATTTCACTATTTCACTGTAGCTATTGAATCCATTTAAAGCTTTTTAATTATCACTTGAGATGTCTCAAATGATATCGCTTAAAAGTCCTTGTTTCTATCCAAGTCGCGTTAACATTGGCATTTGGCAGTGAGGTCATCGGTACCCAAAAAGGCAACGTGCTGAACTTTTTTTTCCTAATGATTATTGCCTTCACTGGTGTCTGTAGAAAACATAAATTCCTGTCCACGTTTGTCCACCTTTGTCATGGGAGGGAACACACATCAAAGTAAGGACCCCATCTGGATCCCACAAGATGGCACAAGGATATACACATGGTTGCACTATGTTTTAATGGGTTGAAATACAGGCTAAAAATTATAACTTTCCCCTTTTTGCAAACACTTCTGTGACAATAGTTTTGTTTGTTATTTATGTATATCGTCTTTTAACAGTTTCCCCTTTTTCATTCTTTCAGGAACCAATAAAGTCCAGGGCACCACAGCTCCATTTGGAATATAGGTTTTACAAACAGTTGGGAAATTCAGGTAAGACCACAAATTATCTATTTTAAGCCTTTAAAAATGCATGTGTGTTTTCATATCCTAATTTTAATAAGGCCTATTTGAAAACATTGATTAATTGAAACAATCTTTACTTGAGAATATGCAGAATTGATTAAATAAAATGATCTATTTTTTATTTTCTGTTGATAAAGTTTTAAAAAATCTATTTTATTGTAAGAATTCAGTACAAAACAGCTTGTTTATGTATCATTTTTAGTTATGTGAAAATTGATTTTCACTATTAGACTAAATTGTTTCTGACATTTTTTTTTTGTTCGAAAAAAATAGATAAAAGACTAACAAACAATATTCATTATGTATTGAAGTGTATTAACTTATTGAATCTAAGCATTAACTTTTAAAACTAAATGGAATCAATTCAGTATTTTCTCAAGACTAATTTGAATGGGACTTGAGCTGGTAAATAATCTCTAAATGTTCTTGCTCCGGATAATCACTGCTCCTGGGGACACGCGGGCGGTCATACTGCCAAATTGGAAACTCTTAAGTTGTTTTTCTGATCAGATATTAAGAAATCTATTGCTCCTAAATTAGGTTTCCAAAGGTGAATATAATTAGTTGCTCATGCTGCCACTTTTTGTCAGTCTGAACCAATGTTAAATATGTGTGTCTTTTACTTTGAAAAGTTTTGTTTGTTTGTTCTGCTGTATTGGGGAGGGTTTTCTCAGAGAATCTAGGCAGAATAAGAACTTGGTAAATGCATCCTCAGCAGTTACCAATCCACTTAAAACAGAATATGCTTTAAAGGTTTGTTTTTATCTCTCCACATCTGTGGGACTTAATGGATGCTATCAAAATGTGCTTCCTGTTTTCTAATCCCTCCCTCAAAAGTACCCAGCCTCATTCCTGCCCTTCAGCGCTGCCCAGAACAGCTTATTAGTGGCAGAATGATCCCAGACACATAAATCTACTGCAGGATGTCTTCAAAAATACATGTTTCAATAGCTCTTTTAAAATCTAGACTTTAACCTTTCCAAAGTGTTGTGATGAACCGATGTCCGTGTTAGTTCAGCTGTGCATTTACAAATGCTTGGCCTCAGTAACAAAAACAGAGGGGTACGGAAGTTGCGAAAGATATTGTCAGAGAAAAATAGAAACTTCTGCTACTTTAGTACTTTAATTTGCTTGTTTGTTCCTTGCATTCCCCAATAATTCTTTAATTTCTATCAAGTTTTTTCTCATTTTGTTAAATGACAAGTGTGTGTTTTGGTTAAATTTAGTAACAAGTATCAGCTTCCTGGCTTCTTGTATTAGAGCAGAAGTCTCCCACTGTTGATAAGGAGTTGGGGCATTAGGGTAGCCCTCGACTATTAATAGCTTAGCCTCTGGAAGCATTCAGGCCATTATAGTCTCTGCTTAGATAACTTTTCTATTCCCCTCTGTTGTAGTATCTTGTGCCTCAGTAATTGATCATGTCCTGCCAACAGTTTGTCAGAAATACTCGCATGTTTTCCTGACTGGGTGTGCTCTGACATGCTACAAGGCTGTTTCTAAATTTAATATGTAATTCAAATCTGAGTTCTAATTTTACACTTGTGTAACATCCATGTTTACTGTATTTTAGATTGGCACTCATTAAACAAACAATATACACTCACTGGCCACTTTATGAGGTACACCTAACTAATACTGGGTTGGCGTTAGAACTGCCTTAATCCTCTGTGGCGTAGATCCAACAAGGTAGTGGAAACATTGCTTAGAGTTTTGTCCATATTGACATGATGGCATCACAAAGTTGCTGCAGATATGTCGGCTGCACATCCATGATGCAAATCTCCCTTTCCACCACATCCCAAAGCCGCTTTAATGGGTTGAGATCTGGTGACTGTGGAGGCCGTCTGAGTACAGTGAGCTTGTCATGCTCAAGAAATCAGTCTGAGAGGATTCCAGCTTTATGACATGGCACCTTATCCTCCTGGATCTGTGGTCATAAAGAGAAAGACATGGCCAGCGACAATACTCAGGTTGGCTGTGACATTGTAAGGATGCTCAATTGGAACAAAAGACCCCAAAGTGTGCCAAGAAAATATCTCCCACACCATTACACCACCACCAACTGCCTTAACCATAGCTAGAAGGCAGGATGGATCCATGTCTTTGTGCTGTTGAGGCAAAATTCTGACCTTACCATCAAAAATGTCGCAGCAGAAATGGAGACTCATCAGACCAGGCAATGTTTTTCCAATCTTCTGTTGTCCAATTTTGGATGATCGTGTGTGAATTGTAAGCTTCAGTTTCCTGTTATTAGCTGTTAGGAGTGGTACCTAATGTGGTCTTTTGCTGCTGTAGCCCATCTGCCTCAAGGTTGTGCGCTCAGAGAAGCGCTTCTCTTTCGCCTGTCTGGTACCAAATACCAGTCACTTCAAGCACCTTTCTGATGCTTTGTTTGAACTGCAGCAGATCGTCCTGGCCATGTCTATATGCCTAAATGAATTACTGATTAGAAATTTGCATTAAACAAGCAGTTGGACATGTGTGCCTTACAAAGTGGCCAGTGAGTGTATACATTTTTAATAAAAGTTGTATCACAGTAGCCTGACATTTTGTCCATCTTGAAGTATTAGGGCCAAAATTGTAGATTTTAGATTGTTAATTTATATAATTTCTCACTCAAAGGAATCCACAAATTGTCATCCTTGCTAATTTGATCAGGAAAAATATTTTTAGATGCGTTTAGAAGTATAAATCAATGTCAAAGTGAGAGACATCAACTGGGTTACTGCGGACTTGATGACAGCACAGGTTTTATTTTGGTATTTTTCTATTGAAAATCTTATACCACTGAACTCTGGTTTGCATTTTTCTCATACAGGCAACCACTCTTATTAGTTAGTTTGTTCTTCTCCTACTTTTTTTTATCTCAAAGGTCTAGTCTTTGAAAATAACCTGTCCAAAAATTTTAATTTACAGCACGAATAGAGAGACTAAAATTAAAGCAGTTTCTAGTAGACCTAAATTAGTCGCCACTAAAGGACAAATTAATTGACATTTATCTGATTGTTCCTTCTGATTGTATTTAAATTTTCAACAATTATAAAATGATGCACAGCCAGCTGCTGCTACTCATTTTTTTTTCTTTTTATGGCTGACCGCGACATGATGACAGGGCAGGAAGACTCCCTTTACTCTCTGGCATTGAAGGAATCGAGGCGATAGATTGAATCTACTTATGTTGTCAACTTGGCTAAATGGGACATGTGACTCCGCTAGTCGTGGCCGTCCCAAGAGCTTCAAATATGTCATTGCATGAACTACTCGGCGCTTAACGCCCATCAGGAGCTTATCTGCAGACTGTTAATTCTCTCTTATCCTGAACAGATCGCCGCTGCTGGAGATCTGGATTCCACCTCACACATTTTCTGAAAACTCACAGGATTCTTGGGGTTTTTGTTTGCTTCTGGGAAAACTATTTCATCAGTGATTATCAAGTCCTTAGCCATTTGTACCTCTTTTTTGACCAAAAGAGTTCCTCTATATTCTAATAGAAAACAGTGTTCAATGAAATTGCACTTCATTGAATTTATCTCCTAAATTGTTTGACATACTGGCATCAGAGCTCATCATTTCTGTGTCAACTTGTGATCTAACCTATGCTATTTCATGATTTATTTAATCAGTTATTACTAAAATACACAGTTCTCATACTCGCTTTTTATGGAACAAAATGTATTTTTGTTTGTTCCTTTAATAACTAATTCTTTGCTCTTGAATATTTTTTCATGTCAGTTGCCTACAGTGTCTTTAGCAATAATCTAATCAGAACATATCAGAATACTTGTGGACGTGAACTGGTTCAAAGTGCTAGTCTGCAGGTTTTTTCATTTAGCCATTGCAATCTGACTCTTTGTTTATACAGCCAAAGTCTTCTTGAGCATTATTTCTAATGATGGATGTGTGCATGCCTGTGATGTTTTCAAGCAACCCATTAAGCCTTTTATTAGTGTGCTGTGATATGTCTGCAACATAAAAGGCATAGATGCTCACCATTGATGGTCAAATACCTCCCACGCTCCAAAAATGCTTTTTATCACTTTATTAGTTGCTCATACATATTACTAATGTACCATCAAGTTTTATTTTTTTTAAAAACATGCATAGTATACTTGCAAAATAGAAAAATACATAATTTTTTTAAATGATAAATTGGTTTTAGTCATGTAAAACCTAGCTGCTGTGTACCACACATTTGTTAAAAAATGATTGATTTAACAATGTAGGCGGTGCTCTACTTATCATATAAGCAATAATGATTTGCTTGCATAAATGTTTTTTTAGCCACCTCTGACATAACCTTCACAGCTAAATGCAGATTATGTGTCTTAACTCACATTTAAGCCCATTTTAACCAAACTGTTCACTAAAGAAAAGTTTTTAAAAATACATCTGGTTGATCAAGTGTGTATTTAATTCAGTTTTTGCTGCTTACAAATACTTTGTTTTGCATATCTATTTATTAATATTGTTTTTAAAATTCTCATGTCTCACTTCTCTCCTGCGGTTAACAGCTACATGGCAGCTTGTACAGTTAATGTGCTGTTAAGTTGTTCTACATTTTTTTTTTTTTTTATCTCCTGGCTCAGTCTGTGCAGCCCTGAGCCTCGATCAGATTTCAGTCTTGTAAGAGCATCTCCAGAGCGCTGGGCTTAATGGAAGTCACTTCTTCCAGTCCTCCTCTCAGTGCACTCCATAATCTAAATCTTTCATACACATTCATTCTCCTTTCTTCTTCCCTGGCCTTGTTCTCCAGGCTTCTCCTCTTTAGCCCTTGACTCTGACATTTCATTGTGGGGCAGCTTTGTCTTTTGCCACCATTATGCAGCCTTCCCTCTGTTGCATGAGAAGGCCTGCCTCCAAACACAATGAGGTGGATTGTCTCAAATTGTCAAGACAGCGGGGGTCAGAGTACCACTAATGGTATACAGTGATAGCATTGCATACAAGCATTATTCTGTAATGCCAAATGCAGCATGTATAATATATTGCTTTATATAATAGCACTGTAATAGAAACATATATCCAAATAAGAGGGTTTCCTTTGTGATTTTACTGTGTTTTACTTTTAGTAGTTAATTTTGCGTCAATATTTTTGCCATCAGTATTTTCCTACCAGCCTTTCCTCTATAGGCTCATTCATTCTTCATATCCACCAGCAGGCGATTATAACATACAGTACTGTGCTCTCCTCCTGTGATGACTGTGCTTTGACTGCCCTCTAGATTTGGGCCAAGCTTTGATGAGTCAGTTTCCCTCCATGTCATCACTTGTAACAACTTCATCTGTTGTGGACTCCAGAACTAGGAAATCCTGGATGCTAAGGTGCAGATAGGTGGGAGAATGTGTGAGTGCTTGCGTGAGGGTATGTCTGGGTCATTTTGCATGAATACATTAAGAGTCATGCTTTTGAAGTGTGTTGAGGAATTTTTAAGTGGGGATTTATGAATTTTTCATTGTGTTTGCATCACTTTCTCTTATTTAAATTTATATTCAGTATCATTGATGAAAGATTCTCAGATTTCTTTAAAGACCCACTTCAATTAAAATTGTGTTTTTGGTGTTTTAAATTTGTTCTTGTGCCATTTTTCTCATGATGGAGGACAATTAAGTGTAAAATTGCATTTCTTTATATTATTCGCTGTGAATCCGGAGCAGACAGAAAAGTGCCATTTGAAATAGCTTGTAGCTGTTCTGTAGGAGGTACAATCGGCAGGCCATAAACTCCCTGCTCTGCTCCCTTCTGATCCATCCACTTGCAGACAAATAGATACAGATATGTCTGTTTTCCTCGTCCGAGCTGGCATCTGTACGACTGAATAGCTTCAATATTGCACGCCACATTTGTTCCACCGGTAATGTAAGGTTGGGGCTGTGAGCTAGTGGAAGGAAGTGTTAACAAAGGGATGATGGGAAGTTAGGGGAGGCTAAATCCCTGCAAACAGTCCTGCTCACATTTTAGGTGAATTTCTGATGGACTACTAGAAACTATGTCTAAGAAAACAACACAGGTTTTTTTGTTTTTGTTTTTTTTTTAGGCTAAAAATGGCACAACCATAATTAAAATACTACTGGAAAAGCTTTGAAAGTGGATCAAAAGACGATTGCTTTTGGACTTTAAGACTCTCATGGTTTTGTTCAGAGCAGTTACAGTTGCAGGCTGCTTTGAATCAGAATAATAGCATCACATAGCATCATTTTTTTTCCAAGGATAAATACCCATTTTTTTCTAAATTAAAATGTATTTTTATTTGTCATTGTCCTAGTTATCCGTCACAATCAGCTGTATTGCAACCTTTCCATAGCCACTGTGTTGTACTGTTGCTGTACCAGTAGAAAGTGGCTCTTCCAGCCAGGTTGATCTCACATTCCTCAGAAGTTTTTCACTAAACTTAGAGATAGGTGTGCCTGTGGAGCAAAGGCTATTTATACCAGCAGCACATGGCCCACATCCACTACATTTTTGTCCTGAGTCTCTTTTATCTTATTTCAGAGGAAAACTAAAGCATATTTCCTATAAACTGAAGCACCATGATTCTCCATGTATTTATTGCAGCCAGAGAAAAACGAGGGGATATTTGTCCATATGCTTAAAAGCTCTAAATAAGCCTCCGGACATGTTTTCTTATTTATTAATGCCTCAGATGAGTAGTAATATTATTAATTCTTTGCACTTGTTTCCTCTTATGAACTAACCCTGTTAGACCAGTTGTTGCCACCATAGGATCTCACCCTGGTAGGTCAGCCATAGTTGGCACGAGTTTGTTTTAAACAAATTTATCACTATATCCTCAAATGTTGGATTTGTTGGCGTCTTTTTAACAGGAAAGCGTCCCAACTAGCTCAAATCTGCAAAATATTCACAATTTGTTTGACATGTATTCAACAAAAAGAAGATTCTAGTCTCATTTTCAAGAACGCACTGGCAATGATGACAGCAATAAACAAATGTTCTTCTTCCTCTGTACATTAGGTTTGATCTTTATTATTGTGTTGTCATGGGGTGATAAATTGTTTCCTGGAAAAATCGTTGTCATAATGTTGGATGGGTTGGGTGACTGTATGTTTACATTGGTAATGCTGTGCAGACAGGGAACCACAAAATAACCTCCTATTCTGGGTTCAAAACAACTGTTGTTAACCATTTTTGTCTGTAAAAACATGTCGATAACATGTAGGGGAGGAAGTCCATAACCCAGACAGTTTGACCTAAGAGCAGAAAATGAACTTTTAAAAAGTCAAACATGAGCAACCAACACAGCAGTATCTTTAATCATTTGCTGGCTGTTCTAGGATATTTACACATAAATACTCCTGAACTTTACAGCCCAGTAGTCAACACCATTTACAAAAACTAAATTTTTATTTAGAAACATAATTTAAATATATCCATAAAACAGCTTTCCTTTAAAGTAACTTGTGTGTTTTTTTTACAGGTCAAAAAGCAGATATCAATTTTGTTTTTTAATGTAGAAAGTCATAATTTTTATTTAAGTTCCACCTTTGTTCTGTTTATACCTCTAGTTCAGTGAAAAAATACTTATCATTATTAAACCAAAACACTTTCGTAAACAGACATTTTAAAAGAGATGGAATTGTGAATCTACATGTCAGAATTGCATTGATCAAGTGTTTTGGCGTTGGGACTAAAATGGTGTTCCTTCTTTTTGTTGTTGTGTGTTAACTACAGAGGGAATCCCTCAGGTGTACTACTTTGGTCCTTGTGGGAAGTACAACGCCATGGTCCTGGAACTCCTTGGGCCAAGTCTAGAAGACCTGTTTGACCTTTGTGACCGCACCTTCTCCCTCAAGACCGTCCTCATGATAGCCATACAGCTGGTAAGAACTGGGAAGTTTGAAGAACTGTTGGAATTTAAAGTTTTAGAAAAGTGTCCAGCACACTGGGTCCTCATGCCTAATAAACAGTGTTGAGACTTCCTTTAGGTAGGCGTAATGTAGTTGGGTCTGTGTCAGCTGTTTCAGTTGGAATCCCCCTTTATACAGCTGCTTGGTTCCCCCTCTGAGGTGTCGTCATTGAACCTCACTTCCTTCTGTAAATGGCTCATTCCATAATGGCGTAACTCTTGGTTCTATCTTTGTGATGCCTACAGTGGGAGAGTCACAGAGCCAGACCAGAGGAGGAACAAGTTCTGTTTCAAAGGGGAAGATAAAAGCATTCATGTTCATGATGTCACAACAGGCCTCTGTAATGAAACGTTGTATGTTCAAATGTAAATATTAATAGTAAATAATAATCGATCGTAGTGGATTTTTTTTTTTTTTTATACAAAAGTGAAAAAAAAAAGACAAAAAATCTGAATTTTCCCAAAACAGAAACAATGACTCAGCTCTTTCCACCTGCCTAGTTAGTTTCTATGTATTTGTTGATGTCCAAAGCTATGTACACTCTGGGCATTATATACACTATATACGTGGATTCTTAAACATGTGCTTAGCCCATGGTGTTCACACTGGACAAGCAGGGAAGGCCTTCTTCTTCTTCTTTTTCCACTGCTTTCTGGTGCTTGTCTGCCACCTACAGTTGGAAGAGGTTTGATGCAAAATGTCAAAGCAGTGCTTCATGCTTTTTTTTTTTTCCTTTTCACAGATTTATTGCGATATATGACTAACTTGGTGTCATATAATTCAATTTTTTTTAACAGTTGGCACTTCTGCGAATTAAAGGGGATGTCATCCCTCTGCCACTACCAAATCCAAATCCCTGGTTGGTCAAAGTTGAACCTGGTTTAACTTGCAACATGCGCTCAAGGGCAACATGATTTCTATGTAGAGCCCACAAACAATCGTAAAATCTTGCGATCTGTGAATGCGAGGGTTTTGATCGCGGAAGCCCGAAAAGCTCCTTTACATGAACTTTTCATTAGGAAAAAAAGAAAAACCATGTAGGTGTTTCAATTATTTTGTTAGTCTGTTAAAAGTTGCCTAAATAGTTCAGTTGTTTTGTTAAAAAAGTATATCTTTGATCTTCTGTCTAGATAACACGGATGGAGTATGTTCACACAAAGAGTCTGATCTACAGAGATGTGAAACCAGAGAATTTTCTTGTTGGGCGACCAGGCAGCAAGAGGCAGCACACCATCCACATCATTGACTTTGGTCTTGCCAAAGAATATATAGACCCTGAGACCAAAAAACACATCCCCTACCGGGAGCACAAGAGTCTGACTGGAACGGCACGTTATATGAGCATCAACACGCACCTGGGAAAGGGTAAGTCTGCTGCTTTATCATCTTCATCACATTTGTCGTCATTTGCTTGCATATATTTTGCTACCAGGATCACAAGATACTGAAGACAAAATATCAATCTGATATGTCTCAAAAGTACTTTTTTCAATCATTAGTGAGCCTTTAGATTGTTTTGTTACTAATAAATGAGTTTTATGTTTAGCAAAAAAATCCACTGTTTTCTTCTACCTATTGTTCATATTTAAAACGGGAGTCAATTATGTTCTTTTTTGTTTAATCTACCTTTTATTTTCCTGTCACTGTCATCTACAGCTAACTTTAGACTTGACCTTGTTTTCACTCCCGATTCTAGAGCAAAGCAGACGGGACGATTTGGAGGCACTGGGTCACATGTTCATGTACTTCCTCCGAGGCAGCCTCCCATGGCAGGGCCTGAAGGTACTGCTGTGGGATGTTTACTGATAAGCATCTGTGTTCTGCAAATGTTTTAGTTTCAGCAGACTTTTTTCCATACACACAAAAAGTTTTTCTTTCATTTCTGTTGTTCACATTGTAAAAAAAAAAAAAAAACTTTTGTTTTTGCGACGGTTCTTTACATTTCAACGTACTTGGACACAGAAATAAAAAATAATCATTTTTTTACAAATTTTTTTAAATTTCAGTTCTTTTGAAATAAACTTGGTTCAATGTCAAACTACACCAGCTATACTTTATTTGAATGTATATAAAGCATGTATTCTAATAACTTTGTTACAAGTCTGTAACAGCAGGAGAGGAATTCTTTTCATTTTACACCATGTGTAGTGGGCAGGTTCAATCTGTTCACATCTGTTATGTAATATTTTCCTTTAGCTTTTTTTTTTAATTATTTTTAAGATACTCTGAAGTTCATCCTTTAAATTTAAATAAATGTGTTTCCCCACTTAGCCCAAAATTCAGACCCAAATTAAACCTTAAACCGTTTAAACGTGTCGGATGTAAACAGGGAGGCGTCTGCTTGCTCTGACTAAAGGAAGTCGCCTCTAGGTCTATGTCTTAACAGTGTTGATCATCAAAAAAATAAAAGGTGCAATTACAGTTAATGATGAAAAATGTATGGGATGGATCTGAGCGCTCTTCTTTCTAAACCCATCATTACCTAAGGTGTGCATGGAACAGCAGAGAGGAGAAGGCATCTGAACATTTGCTGTGTGGGCGGAAGCTCTCGGTAGATGAATGTGAGGGATGTAGTGTGGGGGATGTCTCCTGGCTCGGGCCAGAACAGGCCCTCCGCAGCACATAACGGCATAATAACGTCAAAGTCCAATGAAACATTAGAACAACAATAAGAGGAAATCACAGAGCTGTACCTAATCTGGAGAACAATCATTTTGGAATTGACTTTTTTAACCTGTTCAAAGCATCTAATGAGGAGAAACTGCGTCTCATTCTTCTCTATAATGCATCATAAATGACGGAGCACAGCAGTCCACCTAGAGAATCAGACTGATGGGACCTCATTCTGTCGTCTGTTGATGTGAAGCTTAGATGAGGATGTAATGAAGAATCTTTTGCCAATTTCTAGTGAAATGGCAGCTCGGGCTGCAGCGCTAACATGTCAGTGACCAAGCTTATTACCCCAAATATACACTGGTCCGCCTGTGGTGTCTCTGTTGTAGGGAGTCCGTCTCACAACTGTGGGTTAAATATTGTCTCTGCAACTGAAGTAATTCCAACAGAAATGATACATGAATGTGGCACCGCTAAATGCTTCCTCCCAATCAGAACACAACAAACACTGATTGTTATGTTTTGTTTTAGGCTGACACTTTGAAGGAGAGGTATCAGAAGATTGGAGACACCAAACGAGCAACGCCAATTGAAGTTCTTTGTGAAAGCTTTCCTGGTCAGTAGAAGTGACTGGTCTCTACTTCAGTTTGCTCCTCAGTTACGTGTGTGTGTGTGTGTGTGTGTGTTTTCTTCTTCTTGGATCCATTTAAAGTATGCTCTCTTTTGTTGCAGAAGAGATGGCCACCTATCTGCGCTACGTTAGGAGGCTCGACTTCTTTGAGAAGCCTGATTATGAGTATTTAAGGAAGCTCTTCACCGATCTGTTTGACCGGAATGGATACGTCTTTGATTATGAATACGACTGGGTCGGGAAATCTCTTGTAAGTGCACCATCCAGAAACTACTCATCCCCCCACGTCCTCCTGTTACCTTTATAATTATTTTAAGGAAAACCCTATTTTT
>NC_050515.1:14429677-14436865 GCF_002922805.2 Oryzias melastigma | reverse complement strand
GACAAAACAACACATCCGACCAAAAACCAGGTGAGTTCATCAAACAGAACAGAAACCGCACCCGGTTTCACCACCTGACTGCGCGACCAGTCAGCCAATCATGTCACGCAACATTCTTGAGAGAGCTGCTCCTTTACTTCCTGCTCATCGCCTTTCCTCGAAGAATCTGAAAGCCAGGAACACCTAAATGGAAAAAAAAGGCTACCCATGAAAATGTTGACAAAAATGCGGGGGAAAAAAAAGCCCAATTCTTCACACTTTGCCACCCTTAAGTGCCAGTCATTGCATGCATGATTTGAAAATGCAAATTGCATTTTTCATACCAGTAATGACAAGTGATGTGCTTATTATGTGACAAAGTATGAACTGGATTCTGCTGAGAGAACATTATCTATATCTTTTTATTTTTAAAGGAAATTCAGTTTGTTTTTCCACAGAATTACTCATGAACTAAGTATAATAGACACCAATAATGGTGCAGATAGCTCTTTTTTATTGTGTTTGGCGATTCCCGCTGCTTCCCATAAAGCTGTAGAGGGGAGTGCCTTTTATTTTTATGGCTGACTTATTACAGCGGACTCTATCCTGTTTTTTTACTGCTCTCTATTTAATGCCATTGGCTCAGGAAAACCTTGCCATTATTTTTTTTTAATGCTGGCAGAGCACATCCTTCTGTACCATGAACATTGCCCGTGATTGTGAAAACATTTGACATCCCAATAAAACAGCCTGATCACACCGAAGGACCCGGTCAAGTGTCAAAGATGGAAATCTGATCTGTAAACGACTGGAAAACATTTTTTTTTTTTTGTACGTTGTTACCTAACAGTGGTGCAATTAGTGCAGCTTTCAAAAAAAAAAAAAGCGCACATTAGTTGTTGTTTGATTAGTCACTGCCAGCTGAGATGATCACGGCTGTTTTCTTTTATTCCTGCATGACTTTTTAGTGTGTTGATCTGAGCTTCATATAAAATGATGCTTCCCTTTACTCCCCCTATTAACATAGTTTGTCTTAACCAGCCTGCTTCTGCTTGGGAGATGTCTTCTATAATTTTTTTTTGTTTTCCCCCCTCCACCTCCTCCATCCCCATTCAATCACAACTCCTTCAACACTTCTTCCTGCACCTACCTACCTTCACCACAATGCCTCTCCCCACCTCACCTCCTAAACCGCCACACCCGCCACCCTCTGTCCTGCCCTCTTTTTTCCTCACCACTTCACGCCCATCGACCTCAACCCTTTTTGCTCTTTGCGTCAAGTCGCCTGAGCCCAAAGGAAGTGAGTCTCAGCCCACTCCAGTGACCAATAAGGAGACTCTGGGGTCGCACCTCACAGCTGAGCGGCTGGGGGGCTCTGTTCAGGTACAGCTGCTGCTACTGCTGCTGCTCTGCTGGCTACTGCATGAATCTACATAATTTTGTCTGTTTTTTTCCCCTCTTTTCACTGACTCTCTGCCTGTTTGTGTTCTTCTTGACTCTTGATGTTGGAGTTCTAGAGCCCTGTGTGTAGTTCTTGCTGCTTGTAGACTGATAGCACTTAAGGCCAAACAAAAAAGGACATTCAGCAAAGTGCAAACCATCTTGAATACAGTATTCTTTAAAAACAAGGACAATTCACGAATAACTTTATGTTTATTCTTTACATAAAATACCATTGTAAATATTTTGTTTGTTTCCATGTGCCCATTACTGTCTCATCATAAATCTGTCCCTGAGAAAATTGTGGCACAAACGCCCCACCTGGTGTTGGCTAATAAAACTGCAGCTTTTAAGGCACAGACTCTCTTTTCTGAGTTTCTGTTTCATGTGTCAAACAGGTTTTCCTTGTTGTGTCTTTCTTGTTTTTGTTGGCAAACAATAAATGCACTTTCGGATTATTTGACGTGACACAGAAGCTAAATTCTCACGTGTCTAGCATTTGAGTCATGTTGCCGTCCTCCAAAGACTTGCCTTTTTATGGTAACTTTTTCAAAATATAGCAATTCTTTAAAGATTTTGCCATGATAGAGAGACAAGAAAATGGCACAAATTTATCAAAAATAATCGAGAAAGTAACGCAGCAAGCAAAACCTCCTTTAAAGTTCCTTTTAAGCAGAACATGAGAACATGTGAAGCTTTTTCTTTGAACTTCTGTGGTGTTGCTTTAGTTTGGCTCATTTCAGGTTATCTGCTTAAATGCTGTCATCTGACACCATCTACCTGAACACGGTTGGGTTAGCTTTTTAAAGTTGTCTTTCTCACCACGCAGGTGATGAGCTCAACAAACGGCGAGTTGAATACAGACGATCCCACAGCTGGACACTCCAATGCTCCCATCACTGCTCCCACCGAGGTTGAAGTGGCCGAGGAAGCAAAGTACGCACGAAGCATCCTCATAGAACACACTCGGAACAAAACTCAACAATCTAATATTCTGTTTGGTGTAACTTTTAAATCATCTTTGTTCACAATTATTTTCAACATTGTTCAGATGTAACACATAAAATACAAAACAGTTGCTTTTATAGTTCCTTATGTTGAAGCAGATCACGCATCACTCCGCCAGGTTTCAGACAATAATGCCTCAACAATCCATCGAGCATCGCAGCTTCATCATTGACTGTATATGAAAATTGGACTTAGTGACCACCCCCACTAACTTCTACAAAAATAGTTATTAGTTGGTCATTGTATTTATCAGAAAAAACATTTGTACTCTAACTTTTTTTGAACATATTTTTGCTAATCCTTTTAGTTCTTCATGATATTTTTGCAAGGTATTCAATTCATCAACTGACCAATCAGATGCCTTAATAAAAGTATGTAATCTCACGTTGAACATTCGGAATGTTTGATTGACAGGTTGTGCACTTCAAACGAGCTCACTCCTGATTGGCAAGAGTGGTTTCCATAGAGACCATGTCTCAGGTTGACACGGACCAGCAACTGCTGGCTAATGATTTCTTGTTCCAACATGGCGGCGTCTGTACCATTGGGGAAAAAAAAAAGTCTAAATTGAGTTCATTTTGTTAGAACTGGAAGCAAGTCATTTTCTGTGGGGTGGCGTCACACTCACTCAGTCCAGTTTTCACGTACAGTCAATGAAGATGAATAGATTACAAATGCTTTTTTAGTCTTTTTTTTTCACAGAAAAATCAGTTTGAGGTCAGTAAGCACAGCTAGAATTTAGACACAAGATGCACTGTTGATAAATAAAATTTGATAAATAAATTCAGTAGTTTCATGTTTGGCATTACGTGGAAAATTTGTTTTCTGTTTGGTTCAAACAAAATGGTAGAGATCAGTTTAATCCATTTTCATCTTTCTGCGAGAAACACTAAATTGCAGTTTGTGTTTCATTGTGTTTTAATGTTTTCCTAAAGCAAGTCTCGTCCTCTTGCAGGTGCTGTTGTTTCTTCAAACGGAGAAAGAGGAAAGCTCTCCAGAGGCACAAGTAAAAGAAGATTCGAGAGAACTTGAAACATTGTGGTCACTGTCGAGTTTTAAATGGAAGCAACTACACACACACACAAACACACACACACAGAAAAACCCCCCGTTACTTTTCCCGTTCCAGTTGTCCCCTCACCTTCCCTCCCCTCCCACCACCACCATCCCCACGCCACTTCTCCAGCTCTCATTTTCAGGGCTGTGGCCGAATTGAAGGAATGTTGCAGTCCTACTGACAACACAACAGACTCTTGATTCCTTTAGACCAGAATGAACCTATCTGCTTCACCACACGGGGGCTTGAGGAAAAGTACAAAAGCTGTAACAATGAAACTCAAACAGTGGAGTGATGTGGTTGTATTACAGATGACATACGAACATGTATTTTTTTGAACAGTCAGTTAATCAGGGGAAACCATTCAAGTGAAAGAAATCTGTTCAGTAGGAAATTGTTAATTTTCTTTTATTTGGTGTGTTTTGTTTTTTTGTTTTTTTTTTGAGGGGGGGTCAAGGTGAAGAGGAAAAAGGTGAAAAATGCTGATGTTTAACGAGAGACACAGGAAGCATTTCATCTGTAAAACAGAATTCAGAAAGGTTTATGTTTTCTTTCTTTCTTTTCTCTTTTATAAGCAAAACCTTGGTTTTTTGAAGTCAAATCCCTACATTGAAAGTTTATTTTTATGTTGTAGTGTTCTGGAGTTCAGTTCTTTCCTCATTTTTGACTTTTTTTTTCATCTGTCGATGTGGTCTTTGTAGCACAGTCACTGGCCTCAGGTACTGTGGAAGAACGAGAAGCAGATGTTAGGCTCTTATTGCACTTTTGGAAGAAAACCAATTACAGTGGAGACCTTTGGGTTTGAAATGAACCATTAAGAAAACAACTTAATAAAGACTGATCTAGGATGAGTCCTTCAGAACGCTTATACCTGAGTTATGGCTGAAAAATCCTCATTTCAGTGGGAAAAAAATGAAAAAAAAAACGTCTTCTAATTTTACATTTAACATCAAAATAATTTACCAGGAAATCATAGTTTGTGCCTTTTTTAAAGTAAAATATTTAAAACACAAGCGAGTATTCCGCATTGACAATTTCTATAATCGGACAAACGCTTACTGGATTTAATTTGTGTGTCTGAGAGTGTGCATGTGGATGTTTGCTCATCTGAAAGTGAAGTGTGACCGTGCCGTTCGCACAACCTGCTTATGCGTCTTCCTCTCTGGCCGCTTTCTTTTTTGGTACTGGTGTGTGCGCTCTGCCACCTCCAAAACTACAACGGACTAAACTCACTGTAAACATGGACGTCGCTGGAAAGACGAGCAGCTAGAGCTGGGATAGTCGCCCTTCTGCTTCTTATTTGAGTCTTCAAGATCAGGACAAAAGGCTGTTTTAAACATTTCTGTTCATCTGCAGACGGTTTTTATTTTTTTAGATTTATTTTTCTGTAAGAAAACCTGCTGTTCTTAGACTTAAAACATAGACTGCCATCACCCCTAAGCTTTACAGTCACTTTTATTTTTCATAGAAAAAAAATCTAATTTTCCCATCATGCAACTATTCGATATTTAAGTTCCTCTTTTCAACAATGAAACTGCTTTCAACGGTTTGGGTGGAGTTTTAAGAGAGGCGTCTGGAGTTATTCCTTTAGAAAATTAATCAGAATTGAAGTTTTTTTATGTCAAATTCGCAACTTCGAAGTCTAAATGCTTTAAGCAAAAGTTTGTATTTTCAATTTTATTTGCCATCAAATGTCAGTAGCTACTACCCAAACTGCAGCTCTTTTCACATCTTGTTTTAACAGAAATGATTCATTTTTTTTGCTTTTGTCATTTGAAAGAGGGACACTCTTGAAGTTCCTCGTTGACTTATACAATAAAAGTCTTAAGTCTTGTCCAGAAAAAAAAGTCCCACCAAATGGAAGAAAAAAGGGAATTGAGTTGATAAAACATTTTTGTCTAGAATAAAAGTATGACCATAAAGTAAAATAATTCAGAGGAAATGAAGAGTCTCTGATAATGGTCATTTCCTGTCTTTAATTATTATATTTTTAATAGGCCAATTGGATGTTTTTTTATTGTGTATCAGGGATAATTTGTGATATTTGAGTTGATCTGTCATTAGAAGGTTCTGTGAAAGAATTGAAGGAACAAAAGATTTGTTTTTTTTCTCTTAAAACCAAGCTATTTCTTCATTTCCTCACTTTTCGTTTTGTTTCCTGCAGCGACTTTAAATCAGTAACTAAAGTGTCACTTTAGGAGTCAGTCAAAGCTTGACTGCGCTCATCAAATCTTGGCTTCTAAATAGTTAAAGTCGTGATTCAGTTTTTCTAATGGTATCTGGTTGTAAATGTTGCGCTTATTTGTTCCTCCGAGCAGGTTTTGGAGGACTCCGTGAGAGGAACCAGTCCAAGTGCTTTGTAAACTTGTTTCAACCATAACCATCACTTCATTTACCCGACATGTAGAGTATGAGGCGTTAACGCTGCAGCGGGTGGTTCAGTCACCTAAGCACATCTCCATGTGATCCAGGACACCACCATGCACAGCAGGGAATACTTTCCAGTTATTCCAATTTAAAAAAAATATTAAAAAAGAAAGATACTTGTTTTGGTGAGGACCCAGCTTAGTTTAATCCACCGCACTGCGTTTTCTTACGATGTGATTTCTAATTGGAGACTTTCTTTCCGAGGATGTTCAGACCAGGGTTGAACTGTGCTTCTGCTCTACGTTTATTGGTGTAACTATTTGCAACATGTATTTGTAAATATGACGACGACAGATCTCTAATTGTGAATAAAGAAAATTTTATCACATCACCCTGTCATGGAGCTGTTTGTGTGTCTGTGCTGAGCTTTCTGCAATGTTTTACCCTGTTTTTTTAAGGACCACTACCACTGTGCGTCAAAGTGTGGAAGTTTTGCTGTGTTTTCAGGAAGCGCCATCTGCTGGTGGAAAAATGAACTCCATGTCCCTTTGAAAGGAGACTGACCACGCCCCCATGGAAGGAAGGTAGGTACCTCCAGGTTGGATCCAGACTTTTTATCTCAAATATGGTTGTTTTATTGATGTAAAGAGGAATTATTTTAAACAAAATGTTTAAAAATCATTTTTTCAAAATAAAATGAAAGTTCATTAAGTGACTTGTATTAAATTGACCATTACCTAGCCCTCTCCCCTAAACAATACATGTTCATTTACTAAAGTCTAAACTTATTTTCAAACCTTTTTTTATTTGTTTTTAAAGAAGTTTACAAATAATAGTTTGTGCAACTTAAATTATTTTTCTAGTTCAGTGTTTAATTGTATTGCTTCAAATCCCTGGACCTTCTTACATAAAAGTTTGTTTTTAATGTTATTAATCTGTTTAATTTTTGTAAGCTCTTCAAAAATGTGCTATAAAATAAAAACTTATCTGTGTTAAATGAAGATATATTAAAATTTTCATATTCATTAGAGGCAAACTTTGACTATCTGTCAAATGTACCTTTAGTTTAACTTTATCTGTGACATATAATAAATTTATTTTTTACATCCACTTTGAAGTTTTTTATTTAATTTGAAGAATTTAACTTTTTTGTCCTGTGGAGATAAAAAAAATAAAAATAAAATACTTGGTTTTCTTTTTAATGAAATGGTTCTGGATCAGAGTTTAACACTTTGAGCCTGGAAGCCTGTAATTTATTTCACTTTTTTAAATGTCTGCAACCAAATTGATTCAAAATACGTTTATTCCTCCTAATTTCACATTTAAGATGTGACAAC
>NC_050515.1:14372865-14429413 GCF_002922805.2 Oryzias melastigma | reverse complement strand
TCTCCCCTAAACAATACATGTTCATTTACTAAAGTCTAAACTTATTTTCAAACCTTTTTTTATTTGTTTTTAAAGAAGTTTACAAATATTAGTTTGTGCAACTTAAATTATTTTTCTAATTTAGTGTTCAATTGTATTGCTTCAAATCCCTTGACCTTCTTTAATAAAAGTTTGATTTTTAAAGTTATTAATCAGTTTAATTTTTTTAAGCTCTTCAAAAATGTGCTATAAAATAAAAACTTGTCTGTGCTAAATAAAGATATATTTAAATTTGTATGTTCATTAGAGCCAAACTTTGACTATCTGTCAAATGTACCTTTAGTTTAACTTTGTCTGTGACATATAAGAAATTTATTTTTACATCGCCTTTGAACTTTTTTATTTAATTTGAAGAATTTAACTTTTTTGTCTTGTGGAGATCAAAGAAATACTTGGTTTTCTTTTTATTGAAATGGTTCTGGATCAGAGTTTAACATTTTGAGCCTGGAAGCCTGTGATTTATTAAACTTTGTTAAATGTCTGCAACCAAACTGATTCAAAATAAGTTTATTCCTCCTAATTTCACATTTAAGATGAGACAACAAAACTCTTGGTTTTTAATGCGAGTCAAAGTATGAGAAAGGTAGTTAAAGTAGGACAATAAATCATTTTATAGACTACACTAGATCCTCAAGAGATTCCCCCCCTTCAATCTAACTCTTTTGATCTGTTGGATCAGGTGATTCAATGTTTTGATTGACTTTGCACTCGATCTAGGTAATTAACTTCAGGACTTGAATGCTTGTTAAGACTTCTCTGATTTGCAGCACCCAGTTGGTGCACTCCAGTTTTCCCCGTTCAGTCAGGTGGTGGTGTCTGAGGCAAATTATTGCTGCTAAACAATTGTCAATTTCGTGAAACCTGCCATTAAGTGGTCTCTGTCACATCATTGGGCTGTTTTCAGTTGTCCCACTCTGTTGTGACAATAATATCGCTTAAAATTTTAAAGTTATGTAAACTTTGAGAAAAAATGTAATCCTTTGGGGACTGATTTATTCATGTAATGCCTCACTGGTTCACAGATTAAAGAAAAACCAAAAGATTTTACTTGATAGCTTTTTTTTGGTTGGGATAAAGCCAGGTTCTTTAGTTGGCTTCACAGTGACAGAAAAAAACCTTGTTGAACTTTAGCAGCTCAAATCAGTGATTTGTAGTCTTGCTAAAGGGAACTACTGCTTTTAAATATTTATTTTACAAATGAACTTACCTTGCTGTATTATCACCATAAAACGGAAAAGGAAGGATGGATTTGTTTGAACTGTTTAAACCCAAATAACTGTGAAGGGTCTTTTTGCCTAGAGAACGACACTGGTTTAAGTTTATAGTGCCCTCTGGAAACCTAACCTTTGATTCTCAGGCACCAGGCCTGCATACTGCAAACTGAGCCAACCAGCTGCTTTAAATCAGAACACAATAACAACAAAAAAATAAATAATTGATTGGTGAATTTATATCATACATCCCTGTGGTTTTATTTTTAACGCTGGTTTTAAAAATTATGCAAAAAACTTTAAATCACATTGAAATTCCCCTTTTACAAAGTTAAATCTAACCGTAGCCAGTTAGATATTTACCGGGCTTTAACAGAGGAATAATGACACCAATCACAGGATACAAGTCCTAAGACTTAAAATTTAAGTTGTCATGGCAACGATGCTGCATCCTTATGTGAGGGATGGATTATTGCTGGATGCAACTATTAATGACCTTTGACCCACAGATTTAGGGCATGTAAAACTTTTAGCGTTTAATACATGAATGAAAAGTGAAATATTTTTCATTGCGCTTCCTTTAAATTGAATTAAATTTTTTGTGGACTATGTTATCCGGCGGAAAGATGACTAATAAACTTTTTTTTAATACATTTGCTAAATCATTATCATCGATTGTATCTGGGGCAGGTATTTTGAGCAGTTCTGCCGAAAGAGGTTAGAAATATTTAAGGCACAAAGTCCGACCTCTAGCGGTCTAGAGGCGGTGGTGCTGCGGTCCTGTGATGTCGGGCTGATCACCGCGGACTAACAAAGCACTTGTTCAGAGGCTGCTGTGAGGGACCGTTGAATCAGGCACGAGCGCGATTTAAGAGCGCTAAAAACGGAAACTAAACCCCCCAAATCGCCTTATTTTTAGCATACATTGTCGTTAAAGTCGAGAAATCGACCAAACTTATTGTAACTTTTGACGGAATAACATTTTTTTCTATCAAGAAACACAAACGGTCAAGTGTTGTTTCTCCTCTGGTGTTCAGGTAAGAAAACTCTTAAGGTGGGCTGAGTTTTCAAACCAGACTCCATCTTTTTTCTTCTTCTTCTTCTTGACTTTTATTTGGAACCTTTTCGGACGTTTTGAGTCATTTGGAGTTCTCACTGAGGTTTTTGTTGAAAGATAACTGATTTGTAAGTTGGACAGGTGGGTCTCCATTCACATAGCGATAGATGGCAAACAACACCTCAGCTAGAAAACGTCAGAATCTAGGTTCAAACCACCTAAAAAAAAACTGGCTATAGAGGATTTTTTAAAGCGTAAAGTTTAGGCTTTGTTTCATTTTAATGACTCTCCACGTTTTTATTGCCATTTTTCATTTTATATCCGTGACTAAAATAGTTTATTGGGGAAATCTCATGCAGTCTAGAAGGTACTATAGTGACTATTTTATCACTCACACGAAACACATAAAGTTTTTTCTTATCTTTCAAATTTAATCTTTAGTTTTTATTCCCTTTAGTATGGTTTCACCACGGTTTTGTTATTTTCTTGTATCATTGTTTTTTTCTTTTCTTTTTTTTTTTAAATAAAGCAGCTAGCCAGTATTTATAAATACAAATTTGATGTTTTATTTTATCCCATTTTTTATTTAATTTCCTGTTCAGTAAGAAAGTTGTTTTATCATTATTTGTCAACTTTAATAGCTTTGCACTAGTCTCAAATGTGAGCAGAGTAAAAAGATGAGATGTAAACAAACCCTCTAAAATGTTGCTTTCAGGCTCCAGAGGGTTTTCCAGTGTTGTGTGTTTTTGGAGGAGGAAGTCTGCTGACTCCTGGGTGTTTGTCAGTGGGCTGCAAGGCAGCCGTGGTTTCCACCCTAATAGTTTTTGATAGATGTAAGACATGTGACTGTAGAACTGAAATTCCATTATCAGCAGTGGATGATAGAGTCTCTGTGTTGCACTGGAGCTCAGGCTGTGTGGGCTGTGGGTGTCTGACCTGACCCGAGACCTTGGACCAGTCTCTGTGGTTGCTGCTTAGTTTGAGAATGGGACAAGTAAGCCAGCTTTAGACAAACATAACTGTTGCACCACTACAACTAGAGCTGCTACTACTACTGCTACTGTTGAGATGGCCACTCCCATTGCTATTTTTTTTATAGGAAGAAGGATTTCAGTGAAAATTATTTTTATGGTGCATCTGGTTTTGTTGTACATTGGTCTGAATCAAACATGTTCTGAAATGGTCTGTTCCCATTGGTCTTTTAATTATGATTATCCTGTTTTTAGACAAAAATTTAAAAACCTGTGTTGTTTTCTAAAACATAGTTTCTGCAAAGCATCAGTAGTTCATTAAAAATTTGCCTCCAATTTGTGGGCGAGACTGTTGGTGTAGAAGTAAGTCTGCACTCATTTCCCATAATCCCTTTGTTTATACTCTCTCCTGCTAGCTTACACTAAGCTAACATTAGTGGTGCAACAAAAATGGCAACCAATATTGAAGCTATCCAGCTGAACAGTTTTTAGCCAGATGGCCACTCAGATGAGGAAAATGAAGATGGATCTATTTGTCAGCAAGTGAATGGATCACAATGGAGCACAGCAGTTTGCACTTAACAACTACAAACTTTTTCAAATTTTATTGTTTAATCTGCTAATGATTAATTCCGTTTTAACAAAAGAAATACTCAGAAATGCAGTTTTAAGCTTATTTTATTAATACATATGTCCTCCATCATGGAAAATGCGACAAAAACATGTTAAAAAAACACCAAAAATAACATTTTCATCGGAGTGGGTCGTTAAAGTCCCACTCCAACCATGTTTTTTTAATCATAAAATCGTTCACACTAATCTTTTTTTTATGATTATGAAGTTTTAAGCCAGAATAAAAAACTTTCGATGTTTTTCAAGACATATTTTATGCACAGTGGCTGTAGCTCATTAGAAATACAATTCTGGGTTGTGGGCAGGACTGGTGACACAGAGTAATCTAGCCCAATTTCCTTTGATTGGGCGCTCACGCTCAAGCTTATATATATAACATATATATATAACTTTATTGGTGGCTCAAAAATAACAACAAGCAATATTGGATCAATCCAGTTCTACAGTTTTAAGCCAGAATTGTAATTTGCTACAGCACGAGTGTTACAGGATGTTCATCATGTCTCGCACACCTAAGTGTGAGCGAGCCGACGTGCGCACAGGGGAAGAGGAGGCACGCCCTTTTCAGTAGCTGAGTAGCTTAGTCTGATCCTTTTCAAGCATCCAGTTTTCTGATCCAACACAATTTGAATAGAAAAATGTTCAGAAATGCAGTTTTAATCTTAAATTCTTGAATATATGCCCTACATTCCGAGAAAAATGCTACAGGAACATGTTAAAAACACAAAAAAGACAATTTTCATTGGAGTGGATCTTTAAATAAACAATTAAAAACTGCAATGAAGAATCCCTTATACTGTTGTCCATGATATTGCATACACCTGTGTTCTCTCCTCAATAGTCGCACAGAGGGGGCCTTGTACAATCCTCCCTGGACAGTGCCTCAATTTTCTTACTTTGTTTTTTTCTTCTTCCTTTTCTTTTCTTTTAAATCCTGACTCCATGGCAACACTGTTCCTGTGACAAGCCACTGTGACTTTTGCCCCTTCTGCTCAGAAAACAAAGGCATGAAACTTGTGGAGGGGGGGGTTAGAGAACAGGGGAGGAGGGTTGAGAGACGGAGCACTTGTGTGCACGAAGGGGGGCAGAGGAGGGTAGAATAGGAAGGTGTCTGACACAGAGGCTCCAGGGTAAGACTTTATTTCTGCTCCCTGCAGCCCCGCTCCACACAGAGAAGAGTTATGAACCTGAGGGCAGGGCCGTCGGCTGTATGTCTGTCTACACGTCTGAACTTTGAATGGAGGCCTGTTTCTGTAGTCACTGTCTGTGTCACATTGTAGCGCAGGAGAAAGATTTAGAAGTTTTTGTGTCTTTAAATCAAATGTAAAGCACTCTTTTTTGGGGTTTTCTACTTTAAATTTGTCCTGTTGATTTCTTAGTCAAACTAAAGAAGGCCTCCCACTCCCTGTTGGTGTCATTCAGAAGAATGGGCATTGTCAAGTTGTATACACAGTAGCCATACATATCTCTGTGAGATTTGTTGCAGAACATGGAAATTTGAACTAAATGATGTTTAAAGTTGTTTGCTGGTGTGGGTCAGAGAGAGACTCCCACAGATGATGAAGAGACAAAAAGGACAGTGTTGTTAGGCTCGTCTCCCTCTCCTGGTACCAACATCCCCATTCTGGCTCAGCCTTTGCTGGTTCAAAAAGTCGCCCCTTTTAAATTTCTCAATGTTCTTGACACTAGAAAGCAACAATGTGGTAAATGGCATGTACTTATAGTGCTTTTTTACCTTCCTCGAAGGCCCAAGCACTTTACAGTCACATACCCATTCACACATATATTCACACACTAGTGGTGGCTCTGCTGCCAAACACTGGCGCCAACCTTCCACCAGAGGCAATTTGTGGTGTATTTATATCTCAACAATAATTATTGTCCAGTATCTAAAGTGTTGTAGAGTGTAATAGCTGATGGGAAGAAAGCTTTGCAAAAGTAACCCTTCCTGCAGCGAGGGGAGAACAGAGCTGAATCTCAGATCCAGTTTGTCGATCATCTTCCTGTTCCCGTGAGCCCAGGGTTAGAGTCCCGCAAACTGTGTAGGACCCCAGTCTTCTTAGCCTCTCCTGCAACCTGTGGTTACTTGCCCAATGGCATTTTATTGTTCCCATGTGACAACAGCTGATCATGTAAACAATATACCCATATAACTGCTTCAGACCCAGAAGTGGTGGAAAACAGTCCCAAAAAGAGGAGCAGGCATGCCAGTGGAGTCACTACATGTAAAAAGAAGTCGATGTCTGTCAAAAATATGTCAATAAGAGAATAACTAACAAAAGCATAAAAACCAATAAGCTAACATGGAGCTATGGTGTCGGCAGTCTACTATGGCTGTGATTGAGGAAAAAAAACAAAAAAACTTGTAGTTGTGAGAATGACTTAGTATGTAGTATATCTAACCACATGTAATGTACTTATTAGAAAAATGGAAGTCTCACAAAGACGTCCTTATCCAGGTGCTCTATGTCTCTTAAGTGAAGTTGGTCATATCAGGTGTGCCATCACTGACCTTTCTTGATTTTGTTTTTCTTTTTTGCTTTTGTTTACAGATTTGGACATCCGTGAACCATGTTTGACAAGCAGCATTACGACAGCCCCCCAGTCTACAGTCCTCCTTTCACGCCTCCATCCAACAACGGCTTCGGTCCTCCGGGCAGTTTTCATGGCAATCAGAGTGATTTCAATGCCTACCCTCCTCCACCAGGATCCTACTACATTGAGGACAGACCACAGCACTTCTACAAATGGCGCTCACCTCCTGGGATTGTCAAAGCTATGATGGCTACAGTGATAATAATGTGTGTGGCCATATTTGCCTGCGTGGCTTCAACCCTCATGTGGGACTTCCAGTATGGATATGGCTCTGGGATGGGTTACTACGGCTCTGGCATGGGCTACGGCAGTGGATACATGGGAGGCAGTTATGGATCAGGTTATGGGGGCTACGGAGGGGGCTACGGAGGGGGCTACGGAGGTGGCTACGGAGGTGGATATGGTTCTTACATTTCCCCTTACTCTGCTAAAACGACCATGATTGCCATGGCAGCCATTAACTTCGTAGGAGCAATGGGCTTCTTCATTGCCAGCTTCTCTAAATCCAACATAGTTCGCACCAGGAAGTTCTATCTGGCAGTCCTGATAAGCTGCGTCATCATGTCAATCCTGCAGGTAATACTCATTTACTTTTCTTCTTTTGTTTCTATGGCTTAGGCAGGGGTTAAAAACATCTCAAACATGCTGTATTGATTAATTACATCCACCAATAGTTCATCCATCCAAACACATGGTTCATCCATCATAGTTTCTACTCTCACTTATGTTAAGTCACTAGTTGTGCAATAGTTTTTCTATAACTTGTGAAATGTAGTTTTGGAATGAGGAATTTAAGCATGAGTTCATATTTTATTGAATTCAATTAAATCATAAATCAAATTAGCTGTAAATATATACCGAAAAGGGTTCAACTGACCAGAATGTCATCAAAATGATATGGTCTGTAGCTTGTTGCTGTATTTCCACTGCTCCTCATATGGAAGTTACAACACAGGAAATTTGCAGTGATCTGGGAAATGTTTTCCACCTGATCCTTTTCCTGAACCAACCATACTGTGGATGAATCTGACCTCCAACTGGTAACTTACATGCCAACCTTTAGAACTACTCCAACTACAATTTTTTTCCCCCTGAGACTTACAATTCTTTCAATTTTAGGAGCAGCATTTACACTGCATATAATTACAATTGAATAAGGGAATCAAGCTCTGTATTCAACTCCTCACTAAGGAGGCATTTATTGCAACTCCCCCAGAGTGTCTCCTATGACATAATTTTCCTGTTTCCATGTCTGGATAAAGGAGAAGGGTTGTGACAAGAAAAGGCAAAGTCAACCAAAAACTGTCATTAGTAGTTCCACACATATTTAGCCACTATTTTCTCTCCCACGTGGACATTGTTCCTCTCCCTTACAGTCTTTGCAATTATATGCATGTGACTCGCCCATGAAAGTCATCTGATGACCTCATCTAGTAACTTTTTGCCACTTTTGGGACTGTCAAAAACCACTTTCTAAACTGAGGTGAGGGCAGGAGTGGCTATAAGTCTGGTTCAGTTTCCTCTGAGGAGACGAATAAAACTTCAGCTTAACAAACAAAATATCTCAAATGAAACATTATCACTTACTAAGTTAAAGGAAAATACACAAGCTGTGTGAGAGAGAAATTAGCAATAAATTGAATGTATTCTGTTTAATTTATTAGTTTTTACATATATTTGTTAATTTCTGCAGAAATGCTTCTGTTTTTTTTAAAAGATTTTCCAAGCATTTTCTGTGTATTACTATATTAGAAAAACACCACATTTCATATTCATATTCTGTGGCTGGGCTTTTTAATTGAAATTGCTAAAAAAAAAAATGACAAAACTTATATTTGTCTAAAGCATTCTGTTTGAGGTTTCAAGCCAGCTTGGAATCACTGTACTTTGAGTTTTGGCTGAGCTTTAAGTGTCGTACGGATCCCTTAATATCCCACGCTAGAAGAATTTAATATACAATAATTCACGGTCAACCTGTTAGCTATTATATGCCAGGATATCTGCCATCATAGATGCATATTTCAACCACATGCTGTTGGGTTTTGTGCAGAGGAGCAACCATTTTTTAGAAAGCAGAACAAATGTTCTAACCAAGACGTAATAACACTATATGTGTTATTACTGATATGACATGTACTTTAGCAATTACCATGCTTAATGAGATCTTTAGAGTCTAAGTTTTTCGCACAGACTTATTATCCCTAATATGAGCTTTCAGGAATTTTAAAAGTGCAAAATGATGTCATTTAATTAGTTTTTTTTTTATCTCTAAGAAATGTGAGCTGCAGCTGTTATATAAATGTAGGCTTTTTATCAGCATCATGCTGTATCCTCACTGCTCTACATTTACATACATTTTTTTTTAAATTGCTGAAACATATTTGAAAATATGAACATAACTGAAGCTTTTCTCTTCTAATCTCCGTAACTTAGATAATACAGGCTGAGATCAGAGTTGGTTATCTTAAGCTTTGTGTTTTACTTTGATTAACATTTCAGAAAATACATGTTCCTTTTAAGGAAAATGATAAAAACATTTACACATACTTTTTATCTTTACAAACTTGTGTACATTTAACTCTGATTTCAGTTTTTAGTAAACCTTTAAAGTAATTTTAGGATTGAAAAAAACATGCGGATCATATCTTTTTGTTTTTCTTGGTAGTTCAGTCTACATTTCAATGCTCCCTTTGCTCTTACAGTATGTTCAGTACATGATGTTAGATAATAGGTTTCCATGTCGTCAGCTTTTGCCTAGTCAGCAGCATCGTTGCAATATTTGTCCAGATAGAGGCATTAGGTGTTGCATCAGCTGATATTATATCAGAAGGATTGAATACGTCTGTGTACTTCTTATCCTTTGTCTCTCTCAGGTCATCATAAACATTGTCTACATCGTCGGTGTAAACCCCATGGCCCAGAGTTCCTCCAACATCATGTACAACCCGATGCTCATGATGTGTCAGAACCTCTACCAGACCAGCTACTCCCAGATGGGAGGAGTGGGAGGCTTCCCCATATACAACCAGTACCTGTACCATTACTGCTTCGTGGACCCACAGGAGGTCGGAACAATGTTGTGTTGACATCAACTTTTCCTATTTTAATTCAACGTAACCTAGTTCAATAAACGGAAAATCCCTCAAGTATCTTTTCATTTTAGGCTGATTATAATCCATTAGGAGTCCACTCTAAATTTGCATGAAGCAGTGTAAAAATCCTGTTTAGAATTACCTTTGACGTAAGCTTGTCGTGTTCTTTTTAAATTGCTTCTTTTCTGTTTGATCAACAACACAAAAGATGCATGTATTTTATTTAAAACTAGCTTAAACCTGAAGTAACCACTGTGCTTTCTGTTATGACGTATTTTCATCAGACTTTTATTGCAACTGTGTTGCAAAAACATAATTAGCTTTTTTTGTTGCAAACTCTAATATCAGTTTGTGCCTGCACTTTTTGTACCTTGATAAGACAACGTTATCGCAGGGCCTTTTTAATGTCCTTCCCGTGTTCTTGCTTTTGTAGGGAGTTGCTATGGTTTGTGGGTTCCTGGTCGTGCTCGCTTTGGGGGTTGCAGCTTTCTTCGCATACAAAACGAGGGGGAAGATCTGGCGCTACGGAAAGCCAAATATCTACTGGGACGAGCCGCTCGTTGGTGGGAAGGCCTCGGAGGGCAGGGATGTAGAGGAATGGGTAAGAATTAAACTATGTCTACAAATTTCACTGAATTCCTTTAAAACAAATCAGATTTTTTTTTAGCCTGAACTGACCTTCAGCTGAGCATGCAAAGCTTGCAGTCAGAAATATCAGGGTCACAGTGTTTTAATCCGGACCAAAAATGGAATACAGCATTCACTGGCAGATTTGATTAGATTATGAAATGATGAACAACAATGCATTGTGGTAAAAATATTCTGCCGACAAAGTGACCTATATCCTTTTCCTGTCTGCCTCAAATTACTCTCTTGTTTTGCCAAATGGTACACTACTTTTCAGTCTTTTTATTTTCCCAGGTAAAGCGGGCAACTATGTAGGTCATGCCGGTCATAATGCGTCTTCTGCTTAGGTTGTCATCATGCATAAATATAGGTGTGTGATTGCGGTGGTGCAGATGCAGTAAATAGCCATGCTGAGCCATTTATGAGGTGTGTCCGGTTTGTTTTTAACAGCTGACTTCGTCAGATAGCTCAGAATGTTGAGACTAGTGTTTAACTAGCGAACGCTCATCTGCTTCTACTGCTTTTTGTTTGCTGAAAGTGCAAGAGGAGATCCTTCTCAAGCTTTCTATCAGTTTAGAGAATCCAGCAGAAAAATAGTTACACTATAGTGACTGTTTCCTCTCAATGAGTCACTTTGTTCAGGGTCACGGCTGATTGCAGCCTGTGATTATGGGCTGTGGGTCTACGGCCTGGTTTCACTCTAAGGAATCATTAACCACCTGCAGAGATAGTAAGCAGGCAGGTGATTTTTGGAGAGCTTACTTTGTGTTTTCAAATGTCAACAACGTGCTAGTCATGTAAGGCTGATACCCGAGGGAGAAGTTAATCATTTCTTTCACCTTCCGTGCTTCAAAAACATGTCTTTGTACTGAATGAAAAGCACAAATATCACATGTTTTGAAGCATTTTTACTTGATTTTTTTTTATTTAAAAGCTCAGTTTTCTTAAACCAAAAACAAAGATTTTAAAATTGTACAGATACACTTTACTATTGTGAATGAAAACTAAGTACTGGTCTCTGCTTGAGGACAGTACACACTGATTAGCTTAAATATATTTTAGAAAATCAAAACAAAGTTTTGAACATTCTGTAAAGTTTTTTTTAAACACTAATTGCTGCCAGATTGTCCAGTCTGTAATATTTCCTGCAGTTGGTTTTTGTGAAGTTATCTTTTAGTGGTTCTAGTTTCAAACATAAATTGTGTTGTCTGAACTAATATTTCACAAATTAATCAAGATTTTAGGAATGTATTTAAGTTGTTTTGGGAAAAACTAGGTGTAAAAGAGAAGCTTAAACTGCTTCACCTGGTCAACCATAATATTGTGTAGGTTATGCAGAAAACAAGAAGGAATCTGTGATACAAGCAGAGAATAAAAACTTTGTTTCATCACTAAAAACTCCCCTGACTAAGTAGCAAAGCTAAAAGTCCAACAACAAGGGAAATGAACAGACAATGGCTTTGTCTGAATTCACTCAGTTCTCACTCAGTGCACTATAGGGCGTTCACCATTTTGTTGGGTTGTCTGAAGGTACAATTCCAAAATTCAGGACCCTGATTATTTCCCAAACGTCACAGATTTCACAAAGTGAAAATCAAATAAATATGAACATTTCACAGTGTTTATGTATGACTCCACTGTGTTCTGATGGTGAAAATGTGGATGGTTTATTCAAATATTGGATTTGAACTCATTTTTTTGTTTGAAATTGTTCGACCGCAATGCATTGTGGTCTACATCTGTTAATCTAGTGACCATCGATGTACACTAGTTTTTTGCAAAGACTTCTGGGAAATTTCGACTGCACTCGATTTGGAATTAGTAGATTCGGACAGCACTAGAAAATGGTGAACGCACTACATAGTGATTGGCGGGGAATTCTGGCACAACCTAGGAAGCATATGAACCAGAGAGACTAATGACTAATGAGAAGCAGCTGTGCTGATTGAGAAGCCAGGTGTGGCACATTGATGGGAAGGTAACGAGAAAACAAAATAACTCGAAGTAAAACAGGAAAAAAGCAAATCCAAAACCAACCTAGATCCCAGATTAATCCAGGGTTTCAGAAATCAAGGAAATGGATTTAGAGAAACAACACAAGAATGACACCATAGGACCCTAACCATCTCAATGTTTGATTACCTTTACTAATAAAAGATTCAGACGAAGCTGTGAGTTGGTGTGTCTGAGGGATAGAGTAGAAAACAGCAGAGGCAGCTTTAAGCAGACATATGGTTATATTGGATTATATAGAGCTTTTTGTTTTGAAGAGATTATGTTATTGCCTACAGTACAGCTTCATATTCTCAGAGGTGATTCCTATGGCTGGAAAACGAAATCCTCTGACCGACATTAGCGTCCAACAGTGTAGCTATGCTCACTGATGTCATTGGAATTCCTGCAGCCATAGTAATGTAGGACTGATTATCACTTGCATAGAAACTTCAAGAACAGTTTTTAGAGAATTTCTGTTAAAAAAATGTATCATAGCAATCTCAAATATTATATCAAATTTTACTTTGTGAAAAAAGTTAGCATAATCATAATTAAAAGGCCATTGGAAATAATTTTACCATAGAAAAACTATATTTTGAGTGGAACTTTTATCCTCTTGATACTGCTCATACATGTTTTTGAAGGCCATTTAACTAAGAGCTCAACATCCGTCTTATTTTAATAGAAGAGGAAACAATTATGGAATTAGTCAATAGTGGTCAAATATTGTTGAGCGTTTTACTACAAAGTATGTTTCGTGGAAGTTAATGTCACTTTGACATCACAATTCAAGCTTTCCAGTAACAGCGTTCCCATTTTCTTTGTATTTGCTTCACTCTTTAAACACTGCTGACTTAAAACAACATGATTCATCACCTTCTGAGCTGGGTTGTCTTCTTGTAACATTTTTATTGTCCTTGTTCTTAGATCTTAAGTTTGGGAAAACAATCAGTAAAAAACAGCAGCTCCTTAAAGTTTTCCTAATCATCAGGCCTATTTACATATTCACATGATTTAAAACTATTAAGTGTTAATAAAATTAGATATTAAGCAAACTTTTAAAAAATTTGAGCAGTTCCTTTGTTGATGAAAATGTAAGGTTTTCTGAAGTCTTTTCCCTTCCAGATTTCTTGGAGGAGGAACAATAGCTGCTTTGGACCAATCCGGTCATTGCTTTTTCATAACTACATTTACTGCTGTCCATCCATTTTTCTGGTTTGTGGATTTAGTTTTGCATCAGTGTATTAAAAATGTACTATGCAGGTAGTTGGCAAAAAAATCAACTGTAAAAAAGTAACTTTTTTTGAGTAAACCTTTTTCTTAATTTTGAACATTTTAAGAAAAAAAGACAGTCTAAAAGCCTTTTAAAATCAAAACAAAGTGCTGCCATATGATTTTAAAAATATTTTTTTAGCTAAGGCAAATGTAAAAGTGCAAGGCTTAGCACACCCTTGTTCTGGTCTCTCGGAGAAGCAAGACAATGTTGCATGCCTGTCTGCAACAACAGGAAGAATTCTTTTTTTTTCCTAGCACGGACTGTTCAGGCCTCATGGGAAGCTCAAGTGCATACCTCCGGTGAAGTTCTCATTGGGCTTTCTTGGAGCAGTCCATTGCTAAGAAACAAAAACAGTCCAGACTTTTACTAAGGGTGTAAAACGATGTTATTTTTAGCTCAAAGAAGAGGAAATCAAACATTTGGAACAAAGAATTTTGGTTTATTCATACTGTACTGCATGCAAGAACAAGGCTGAAACCAAATTGCTGCCCTAACCCTCTAGCTCCAACTTATTGGTCCAATAGTAGGGACATTTGAAGCTGTAGTAGTGTCCAAACGTGTTTTTTATGGAGGAGCTGTAGCGACTTAGGGCTGGCTATCCCTACGCTGGTAAGGGTGATCGATGCAGAGGAGAACCACACTTCCTCACCTGGGTATGCTCTGAAGCACGGAAGTTTAAACTCAAATGTAAGTATTGGGTTTTTGTTTTAGCATGACTTTTTAAAATTAAAAAAACAAATTTTCTGAGTGCTGGCTGCTATGCCCAAATGTGGATGATTGGTGACTATTGTTGGGCTTGGGGGTAGGGAAGCAATTCTGATTCGGCATAAATCTTTTGTCTTTAGAAGCCTCAGTTAGATTATTAAATGTTTTGGACCACAGTAATCTACCTGCCAGCAGGGTTAAACTTTGCAAACTTGAATTTGTTGAGACATCGAGAATATTTCCTTCTAAAGAGCTATAACAAGCCTTGTTTGGAGGTGATGCATGTCACTCTGTGTGGTGAAATCCAAACACAGCAGCTTGCAGACAGGTGACATAAAACCTCTGAAATGTTTCCAAATTGGGTCATGTTGCAGGATTTGCACAGCTGCTGAAGTTTGCCATAGCAGTTGGAGAAAAAGATAAAAAGAAGCTCCAATTTCCCCATTACAAGCCAGGTTTAAACTTTATTACAATTTTGTGACAGAGCAGCACCTGAAAGGGTTTTGGTTCTTTGCACAGAACTGTAAAAAAGTGGGCAAAAACAGATTGGAGACCTTTATAAAGGTTAAGTTACCTTTTTTGTTCCAACAAACTCTCTTTATCTCAGTCAAAAAACAAAGACAGATGCATTTGGGAATTTTTTCACTAAGGTCCTATTTAGCTAATTTTGAATCCATCAAAAGACAGAATGATTTTAGTAATTATTAAAAAAAACACTTTTTTCTTTTTATGAGTTAGTTTTGCCTCATAATGACACTGTTATGCTGGACTGGCCTGACATGGGACCTGACTGTTCAGGAGAACAGCAAGGCTCGGCTGTCTCGGATGACCTCACAAACGGCCTTCATTGAGCTCGGCCAGGGTGGGGTGGGGGATGCATTGTCTCTGCTGTGTGATATCACCAGAGCGGGCTTGAGAGGGTCTGTCTGTGTACTGAAATGCCCCACAGCTGGAGGGAGAAAACCTCCATGGATTAAAACATCCACGGAGAGGCTGACAGCAGTTTAAAAATGCACAACAGTCAATTGATACTCAATAAAGGAACCCACCCATAGACACTTGTGCCGTAAAGAAGGATGTTACATGTAAATAAAGGAATATAGATTGTAATTTATTTGTTAGTAATGAAATCCAATCAAGAAGGGATGGTAAAAAGGAAATTTACAGTGTACAGTTTTTTTGTCATTAGTCCAACAGTTTCAGATTTTGATGATTATCCTTTGAAACAGAAAGTAGCCCTTTTCATCCGGAAATCCTTACCTTTAACTTTAAAGACCAGGTTCAGATAAATGGCAACAAGCAGGTAGACTGACCCACTAACCTACTTACAGTTGCAATTGACCTGACATGTCACATGACTTTATTCAGCTTTTTATGACACCATCTAAGAGGACAAATCCCAGGAATCCCAGTAATGATTTATTTGTGATACAGAAAGATGTATAGAATAAACACGTCCATAAATCTTTGGCGGTTTGGCCAATAACATCTTGGATGCATGGGTCAAGCTCGGACCATAGATGAATATTCTACCCCTGATGGTGGTTAAGAGTCAGAACATGACAAAACATTGTTCCAGTTGGAGCGCCGTCTAGAATGCAGAGAGACGGCCATCTATAAACTTAAAGGGAAAAATCTGATGTGGAATTGCAGAGAGGAAAAGGAGGGCACTGCAGCTACTGATTTAGAATGATGGCGTAACAATGAGTGGCGTGCAGAAGGAAGTAACAGTAGCCCAGACTTCTTGGAAGTGAGGTAGATCTTCCTTGTTGAAATTATGCCAAAGTGTCTCTAAATTGTATTTCTTGGAAATGAGGATGTTTCTGTTTTCTGCTCCTGCAAAAAATAAATTACTTTCCAGGTTTTGGATATCGTTATTTTTTTGTGTGTGTGTTTATTTTAAATTGGCAGAGCAGAAAATTAAATTGGAATTCAAGTTTTTCTTTTTGATACCAATATACAGACTCCCGCATCATGTTTCCAGGACATGTCTCTTTTATTTCTCTCTGCTTCTTTTGTCATGCATTTGTACTATAGAATTATGTTTTACATCTACATAGTGATCAAAGGTCCAGCTCTCTCCTTTTATCTTTCATCTTTGCTTCTTTGTTGATCTTCCCAAAGCTCAAGAGCTTTCCTACTCCGGTTGCTGTCTCTGTTCTGACGGGAACACTAACCGAGGGTGTATAACTTCAGTCCTCCAGGGCTGTGATTCTTGTTGGTTCTCTAGTTATCCTGGCCCTACCTGCTGCAGATTATCTGAACCGGATGTGTTTTGCCAACATAAAGCTGCAAGGGCAGAGGGTGATTAGAAAACAAACAGGACACTGGCTCTTGAGCAATGCACCTTGACATCTGTGGGGTGGACTTTTTTTCACTATTCTCTGCTTTAAGAGCAGCTCTGCCTCTTCTAAACTTTTATTCACGGACATTTATTAACTTCTCGTCACCTTTAGGATTGTGATGGGGGTAAATAAAGCCTGAGGTGGGCAGGATGATGGACATTAAGTTTTATTGTGTAGTAATGTTGTCATAACCAAATATCAAAGTAACATCCAAAAGTATATTTAAAGCCCCCTTCTATTTTTGTACGAACTGTACTTTTTTACATGGTGGTCAATGGAAACTGCTCCCACCTGAAACCATCAACTAGTGGTCATTTTAGTTAGAAACATAGTTCTAGCTTTAAACTTGAAAACAGAATGTGGGGGTCAACTCCATCCACTGTGTTGGACCCAAACTGTACACGTTCATTGTTTGTCCCGTGGCTGTCTCTATCTTGGGAAGCTAATGGTTTTCCACCATTGCCACAAAGTTGGACAAAATGTCCTCATAAGCTTTGGATCATCACTAAATAATACTCATTTGGCTTAACCTTCAACAATATACAGAACTTAGAACCTTTTGTTATAAAGAAAATGAAACGCGCCAACCATTCCAGGACGTCAGGTTAACACCACCACAACAATAGTTTACACTTTGGACTGAGCTACTACACACCCTGGTCTCTGTTTTCTAAATACTAAACTCTCTTTCTCTCAAAAACAAACCTTCACTGATGCTGTAGCAACATCAGATATTTTTGGATGAAGAGTAACCCTTTTTTCATGCATAATCTCCTCAGGGGGTAAATACGATGAATGCTCTTTAAGCCGTAAAAACACACAGGTGGGTCCCAGCTCATCTGGAAAATGGCTGCAGTGTTTTGGTGATTAGAGCTTCTCTCAAAAATCAAATGTCCTTTCTGTTTATTTGTGTCAGTCAAGTGAAGTAGGTTTGGGAATTTGATTTGCTTTAACTTCAGTTTTAATGCTTTCTTGGAAAGATCTCTGCTATTACATATGTTTAAGTACTAGTTATTAGAAAAAAACACTGAGTGCAGTATTAATGGAACACAAAGAAGGGTATTTGTTCCTCTTTTCTTTGGACACCTTGTTTTTAAAAAATCCGATTAGATCTGGTCACTGTGTTCTCCACTGAAGCCATTTGGGGTCATATGCCTTGCTCAAGGGCACCTCAGTGGAGTTAAGGATAGCACACATTGATGGACTCCATTTTCAGCTTTGTTTTCTGACTTTCACGTGACTGGGATATGCAGCGCATAGTAAATCTTTAGGATTATTCTTTTCTTGCATCATAATATCTGTGTGGAAATCCTCCCGATGGGTAAGCCTCTCCCCCAAGCTGCACACTTTTATAATCTAACATTTTACCAGATAGACAAAGAGTAGCCCAGTCTCAGTTTATTAAAGAATTTTCTGCTTCTTAAATCTTGTTCGTTCTTCCCGAAAACGAGCCTTGAACTGCACAAAAACCCTGGTTTTAACTGCTTTCATTGAACAGGCTTTGTTTTTGGATGTAGCTTTGACCGCTACAACTGTTTGGTCAAAGCACTTGACCAAACAGTGAGCCGCCCTGAGGCTTCAGTGTGAGGAATTCCACCATCTGGCCTGCCAAGAAAGAGCATGAAATGCTGAGCGAGATGCCTGTTTTCGTATGTCTGCTGTTGTTTGAAGACAGAGAGGAAGGGGAGATCCGCTCCAGGTGTTCCTGACAGCAAGACACAATGGATAGAAAACACAAAGTTCATGTTTTTTAGATTGTTGTGAATTTTTTTTAGATAAGAGTTCATTTCCTGTATCAAAAAAAAGTTCTATTACTTTAGTTTTTTTATTTTGACTGTTTTCAAGCTGTTGCTCAGATTAGTTAGTGCTTTAATACTGGAGCTCCAGTGTTTATGTTCTTTGATTTACTTAAATTTTTTTAATTGTTAACATGATCAACGTAATTCCTGTAGATTCTGAGAGAGAAGAGCGGCTTCTGCCGCTCTTCTCTCTCAGAATCTACAGGAATTACATTGATCGTGTTAACGGTAGAAAAGTTAAAGTATGTTAAAGATTTTGTGTTTAAGCCTCACCGACAATACCTCAGGTGTTTAAGGGTTAAGAGGACTAAATCTATTACATTCTATGAAAAGGAAATGAGGCAAAAGTGTTTTTTTGAGCGGACATCAGTGGGAATTACCCCGGCTGTGCTGTAGTCTTTGTGTTTAGGTTTTGACTCTGTCTCTGCCGAGCCCGTTCCTTACGTCTGTTTCCTGCCTGCTGTAGGTGAACAATGTGGAGGAAAGCAACAGCGTTCAGGACGCTCCAACCCTGCTGGTGTCGGAGAAAGGGGGCGGGCCTCTCAACGCCTCAGCTAACAGTGTCATCTCCTATTCGCCTGTCAAGGTGGACTGCACCTCCTATAGTGGGGATGAAAACCAGTATGTCATTTTTTAAATATTATTTCCATTAACCCTCGTTAGACAGGATTTTATGTCTGCCACGGACACCAGTGAAGAAAAAAAATCCTTGAAAAAATAAGTTCAGCGTGCTGTCTTGTGGGGTTCAGATGACCCAGATGATATACACATAGTTTGGAAACATGATATTAAAAAGTAGGCATCGTGGCTTGATTGATGAATTGTTGAGCTTGATTCCTGAATCAAACCGGATCACCACCAAAGAAACGATCCACAGCCCTTTGTAACAGTTTTTTCATTCAATCCAAAACCAGTGGAACCAGATAATACTTTACTTTATGTGTAATTTTTTGTTATTTTTAAGATATTCAAATAAAATCAGAATACACGAAAAGAAAGCAGGAATAGTCCTAAGTTTTATATTCTATTCCTACTGATATGTAAATGTATTTAGGGGTCCACATTACTGAAGGTATTATTTTTATCTAATAAGTATGCAGTTGTGTCAGCTGAAACCAAAATTAAGTATCCAACGCCTTCATTTGTAACATACTTTTTAATTCAACACTTCATTTTAATTTAGCATCACCTTTAATTGAAAAAACACTGAAAAATATATTTTATATACTAACTGGGAATAAATTCAAACAGGAATTTGAGCTTTTCTTAGATACTCAACATTCAGTTTTTTCTGCTACATAAATTAATTTTTTTTTTATAAAATATTTTTACCCTAAATTGTGCATGCCTTGAATTATTTAGTAACTTGTTTCTACCCTTTTTTTTCAATTCAGGCCAAAAAAAGGAGATTCAACTTTATGTATTTTCTGGTACTAACTATCAAATAGTGCAAAAAAAGTGGTTTTATGTTTTTATTTGAAATACTGCTGCAATGTTTGAGTGTGGGTTCTGTAAAGCAGTGAGTGGAGGTCTAAAGTGATGACTTGCAGAAGCAGGTATAATCACTCGTCTGTTTTAAATCCCATAAAAACATATTGCCCTGCCGACGAGAGAGAGCTGTGCACGACCTTTGAGCCTCCGCCAGAATAATCGCCCTTGATCATTGAAATCTCTGCACTGCAGAATAAGCTGGATGTTTATGAACTAATGCATTTGCATTTCTCCAAACTAACCATCAATTTGTTTAAATTATTTATCCTTATATTGCTTTCTTTCATTCTTTCATTTGTTTATGGCTGCTCTTTTTATGTGCATGATGCCAACACCGACCAAATCCTTTTATTTCTAAGGGGAAACCGGGTTTGAGGCGACTCAAAGTTCAGCACAGTTTCCTCTGGTGCAAAGTAAACAGGGCTGGTCTTTCATAAGCAGAGGAATGTTAGTCTGGAGAACAGCAGTGCTGTTGACATGATTCGCTCCTTTATAAGAACCTGTAATATCTGTGCCGTTGGATTTGGATTCTTCCATAAATCCCTACAAGCCCACAAATTGAGTTTGTTCTGTCCGGGACTTATTAAGAGCTGTACCTGCTTCCTGGTTACCGAGAGGCTCCATATGGCAGAATAACCTTCAATTGTTCTCCATTTTTCTGGGAAATGTCCTGGAGTTTTTTTTTGTCTTGTATATTTTCAGCTAAAGTCACCAATTCCCTTTTAATTTAACCCTTTAACGCAAGAGCTCCAGTGTTTGTTTTTTTATTTACTGTAATTCTTGAATTGTAAACACGATCAATGTAATTCCAGTAGATTTTTGAAGGAGAAAAGCGGCTCACACTTCTAGAAAAGTTACATAATGTTAAAGATTTGCTTAAGCATCAACGCCTCAGGTGTTAAAGGGTTAAAAATATTAGTAATCCCCTTTTTCTCACATAAAACTCTTAGAGCACGGGTGTCAACTCAATCGCACAAGGGGGCAGAATCCAAAACACACCTTATGTTGCGGGCCGAACAGGATAAACATTTATTGAACGCCATCAAACTACATTTTTAAAACTTTAAAACTGTAACTTTTTAACATAATTATGAACTAGATATGTAGCATTACCTGCAATAATGCTATTGTTAATGCTGTAAGCTGAATTTGGCTGCAGAAGATGCTTTTGCTGATAGCTGAAGATGCTGAAATTGATGGCTAAAAACACTGAAGCTGATAGTCAGCTAAAATATTAGCTAAATGCCAAATTAGCCTAAAAAACTATGAAAAAATAAAACTCAGGTTAGCCAAAACAGCTACCATTTAGCTGAAAAAATAGCTAAACTTTAAAATAGGGCTGCATTGATTAGCTGACTAATTGACGACTAATCGACTATGAAAATAGTCGACAACTAATTTAATTGTTGATTAGTCGTTTCTTTATATTATATGGAGTCAGAGTGTAGTAAAGTTGAACAAATTTGTAAGAGTATAGAAAAAATGTACTTTTATATTTTAGTCAGTGAGACTAGAACTTTCTTTTGTAAATAATCATTTGATTGAAGTCTTGTTTTAATACCAGAAACTAATGAAGGACAGAAGCTGCATGATTTAATAGCTTTAATAAACTATCATCTTAATTGTCTTTATTTTTAGTTACTTTAAAACTAATGATGGTTAAGACCCGATTAGTCGACTAATATGAAAAAGTAATAGGTGATTAATCAACTATTACAATAAGCGATTGTGGCAGCACTACTTCAAAATAGCTTAAAAACTGAAAAAAGCCTAAATTACTTAAACAGCTAGCATGTTGCTGAAAAATTAGTCTAACTTCGAAACAACCTAAAAAACTAAGTTTATTTTTAGTTTAAAAAAAAAACTGATCAGTATGGCTTCATGACATTATTTTTCCCCTGTCCTCACAGGTACTCAGAAAGAGCCACCAGCAGACCCTCCGAGGTGTTCTCCCATGGCGGAGGAACCAGCTCCAGCCCCTCAGATGAGAACGCCGGAGGTCGCAGGCCCTCCGCCCACAGAGGCAAGAGGCGCCGGCGTAACCCCGAGCTGGACGAGTCCCAGTACGAAACAGAATACACCACAGGAGGAGAGACGGGCAACGAGCTGGACATTGAAGAGTGGGAGAGGTGAGACCTGGTCTTCAGTGAGGGTCGCTTGATGATGAAAACAGGGTTTATCAAGAACTTGTCACTGCAGGTCCTCTGGACCTCCCACAGGACCAAACCCGCATTCTCAGACATGAGTCAATAACTACAAGCTCAGCTATGTGGCGTTTATTTTCTAGGATCTAAAGTCAGAACACATTTTGACTTCTAAGCCTTTCAAACTGTTCAAAAAGGTGTCAAAACAAACTGAAAACTGCACAGTCTTTGTTAATCCTCTTAGGTATGCCATTTTTCATGCATTGTACTCACACATTCAGAGAATTGGGACAAAGGTACACATGGGGGGGGGTAGTGAAAGGAGTTTTTATTGCATTTTTCATGCAGAAACATTTCAATTCAAACACTAAAGTTTTAGGATTAAAGCATATATTTAAGTCTTATTTTTTTGAATGCTAAAATGTCTCTTTGACTTTTTTCCTTTAGCATGTACCCCGAAATCATGACAGATTCTCAACGTCACGACTACAAGAGGGAGTTCGATGCCGACCTCCGAGAGTACAAGCGGCTGTGTGCCGAGATGGACGACATCAACGATCAGCTGAACAAACTCAGTCGGCAGCTGGACACACTGGACGACACCTCCTCCAAATACCAGGTTTGATAAGCGGCAAATTCCACTGAAAACCACAGAAATACAGCCTGTTTCAGGAATCAGTACTTCACTATGTGACTCACATCATGCCGGATCCTCGAGTTTCACTCTCTTTGTTCTTTCCACTATCAGGACGTTCTCCCTTCATCCCCATTATTCATTTCACACCTTTACCTTTGACTTTAGTATCTAATCATTTAGCTCAAAGTTCAAACACTGTAGAAGAGGTTTCACCGAGTCTGGAACTATTGTAGCTCACAGTCCAAGTTGTATCTGAACTTTTTTCACCAAACATAATCTTCTGAATGTCTGATGTGTCCAGTGTTGGGACTAACGCCGTTTAAGTATAACGGCGTTACTAACGGCGTTATAAATCAAGTAATTTAGTAATCTAACTAATTACTTTCATCCTCGCTGTAACGCCGTTATAGTTACTTCGTGTAAATCGCGGCGCGTTACTTCAAAGTTTGATGATCTTGCTGGAGCTGGGCGCTTCGCACCCGAGCGTTCCGCGTCAATTCTGGCCGGAAGTTGCATCAAGATACATGAGAAAATCCGGTTTCTTTTCAAAATATAACCAGTTTTTCACAATAAAATGCCGCGATTGACAAATGTGATCATGTTTTTGTATCTAAACAGGCGGTAGACACGGATATAAACATTACAATCACAACACAAACGTGCAAACGAGTTACTTTGCCAAGTAACTAATTACTTTGAAGATGCAGTAATTGAGTTACTAACTCAATTACTTTTTGGGAGAAGTAACTAGTAACTATAACTAATTACTTTTTTGAAGTGAGATGCCCAACACTGGATGTGTCTAATCTCTTCTGTTTCTGCCATCTATTCATTTTATGAGCTCCAAAAGCTTTTTCAGTCAAAAAAAAAATTTAGTTCTTGGACTAACTGATGTTTTTTTGATGGTTTTCTTTCAGGCTGTTGCAGATGAATATAACCACTTGAAGGATCTGAAGCAGGTCAGATGTTAGCCGAGTTTTTAAGTGAATCTTTTGCTATGTTCACACTGGGATTGGAAACACTCGTTCAAGTGTCCGCTTCCAGTTGTAAAAGTGCATATTTGCATGTTTTGGGCTTCCATGTTCAAAACTCTAGTGTTCACACGTCACTGCGCAACTTTTTAAGTCAGTTTTCAGGCTTGACGTACGAAACGTGCAGCCACTGAGTGCATGTTAAAAGTTAAATTAGTTGAACTTCAACCAATCAGGAACTGTGATTTGGTAGTTTCGTGTGGGTAGCGCTTTTTTGAAAACACAGAAGTGCTAACCAAGCAGAAATTAGCAATTGCGGTATTTGCCCCGGCAGATATTACATGACACAAAGTCTTTCATATATTGTAATAGAGCTGTGAAGGAAATAGCCTGGAGCAAGATTCATGAGATTTTGCACCAAACCTCTTCCAACTGTGAATACATGCACTAGTAGCGACAGGCCAGTGTGAACGAAATATTGAAAAATGCCTCCAAGAACCCACATTTACTGCGTTTTCGAATGCCCGGTGTGTACAGAGCATTTGATGCTTTTACTGCAGTAGTTAGTGTCGGTCTGTTTGATTTTCTGCTGCTGGTTCTCTACAGACACCAGAATACCAGTCGAAGAAGAAAGAGTGTCGCAGGCTGAGACGCAAGCTTTTCCACATCAAACGCATGGTGAAGCAGTACGACAAAACCCACTGAAGCCGCTCCTCCGTCCTCACGCTCCACTCTGTAAAAGTTTAAGACGTGAGCCAAGACACACTCCAAAATCCTGCAAAGACTGTCACATACTCAGACCAAAGTTACAGCATTCTCAAAGACACATGGACACACAAAACTGCACCAATGGGGGGAAAAACCCCAAAGTTTTCTTTGTTGTTGATTGTTTGCTTTTGTCAATACTTGTGCAGAAAATAGAACAAACCATTTTCACTCATTTCCAGTTCTCTCAACATTACGTTAGTGTTTGCAGAAAAACCATCCCAGAGGGAGGGGGGAAAAATCTGAAAGTCATCTGTGATAAGATTGTGCGTCTTCTCAGCAGCTTTGTTCGGTCTCCACCGGTCCAAGGCGGAGCCCCACTGTAGGGAGTTAGAGCGATGGGTGTGGCGGGCTGCAGGGGCCACTTTTGAGCTTTGAAAATAGAGATCATCAGTGTTCAGAACTACCTAACTGTCAGTTCCTATTTTTAGCTTTTTTTTTCTTTTTTAAAAACTGTGATGAAACCAAAAATTAAAAAAAAAAGGGCACAAACGGCCAATAAAGAGATGTGCCATTGTTGTATTTTATAGTACAAGCTACAGTGATTCCAGTTTGTGCAACATTCCCACAACCAGTTTACAGTACGCATGTTTTTAACCCTTTAACACCTGAGGCGTCGCCGGCTAAACACAAAATCTTTAACATGCTGTAACTTTTCAACCATTAACACCATCAAAGTAATTCCAGTAGATTCTGAAGGAGAAAAGCGGCCTACTGGAATTACTTTGATAGTGTTTACAATAAAAACATTACAGTAAATCAAAGAACATAAATATTAGAGCTCCAGTGTAAAAGGGTTATAAAGGCTAAATACTCATTATGACTTTTTTTGTAAGAAATAAGTGTTCATTCAAAATCTTCTGAAGCTATGCAGATTTAAAAAGATTAACCAAAATGTTTTTAATACGTTTTATTTTTTTATCACAAATGTTTCTCGTAATTTGATTATTTTTTAATTTAAATCTACTGTAGTTTTGTATTAATCCATTTTATTCATACAAAAATTACTGTAAATATTTAAAAAAAATCCAGCTGTATTTGCATTTTCATGAAGGACATTTTCATTTCACAAACTATCTGCAAGCCATTTATTTTTGTAAGAATTTACCTTCTTTGATGGAACAAAATACTATTATTGTAACTTCCATAAATTGTGTTGTATGAAATGTAATTAATAAACAAATCTAATTCTGTAAAAAGGAAAAGTGTCAGGTTTGATTTGTTGTTGTTTTGGGGGAAGGATGTTCTGCTTTGCGTCCAGCAGAGAGCAGGAAGTTTCCATCCAACCTACAGCAATTGGGAAGTGCTGCTGCCCTCTAGTGGCAACAGTCTGCCACGTTTTTTTTATTAATATTTTAGTAAAATATCTGCAGCAAACAGTACAAAAGAAATTTGTACTTAAGAGTGATGATAAACCAATAAAAATGTGTTTGAAATATGTTTTTTTTTTTTTTTAAATAACAGCTGTGCGCAGACTTTTATTTTTTAAAATCACATTCAAACACAAGTCAGCCAAAAATCTTTTTTTAAGTTTTGGCATGGTTGTAGAAATACAATTCATCTTAAAAATGTGTCACATAACTGAAAAGCGTTCGGTGATGACGTTGACAGCATCAGGGATAATAAACATCCGTCCTTTTTCTGTCACAAAATACAAAAAAAAAAATCATACCATAAAGTGTTTTTTTTGTTTGTTTGTTTATTACACTTTCCTCTTCTTTCAGTCAGTTTTGGCAAGACACTGAATTCGTTCACACTTTGGAGCAGCAGTTCATGGCACCAATAGTCACAAAGCTCTAAGTACCAATTATATCAAGACATACCGAAATGTTCACATCTCAACAACAAGAGTACTTTGCATGATCACGTAGTAATTATCTGACTTCTGCCCATCATGCTTTTAAAAGAGGGGGAAAAAAAGATAGAAATAAATCAAAAATGACTGAACAGGAAAAAAAATGTTTAAATTCAAGCATTTGGTGTCAAGTTAAAACATTTTGGCGGAAAATAAAAAGGAGCTTTCAGGAAAATAGTTTTTTGCCTCACTTGATCCCTTATTTCTGTTTGAGCGTTTTACCATACAATCTCTGTCTTGGTTGTGTAAAACGTTGAGGTAATAATATAAGACAGGGATGTGACTGTCCAAACCACCAGGGTGCTTTAAGTTCACGGGTTGCTGCGTGTACCGAACAGAAAGGACAGCTCTGCGTTTGAGAAATACAAACCTTTAACAACGTCCAAAATATATATATCTACATAACAAAATGCACTTTTGTTTATTTTTTGTAAGAAGCGGTGTGTTGAACTCACCAATATGATGTGTAACAGAATCTGTTCGTTTGGCCCACACAGGTTTAAGACCCAGAAAACTTTCTGCACGATCTGATCTGTGTTCTTGGAAAGATCCGCCCCGGCAGTTTGACAACACAGCAAAGGAGAGACAACACACACACACTCGCACACAGAGCCCGGGTTCACACGGAGTCACATTAGGGGTCATATGAGAGGAGGTAGAAGAGGCACATGTCCTCATGTGAAAGTCTGCATTTTCATGAAAGCCCCGCCCACTTGGAGTGAGACAAAGATCACCAGAGGTAAAGAGCAAGATGGACAAGTGCTGCAGTATAAATATGTGTGGAAACAATCAAACACTGTGTTTCCCTGAAAGCGTCTTTGGTGTCTTTCCAACCAAACTTTACAGAGATAAATGTGAAAAAAAAAGGTGACCCTAAAGAGGCTTTTAAATCACTGAAACCACAGTCTGTGCTCATGACATTCACTTTGTTCTTCGCTGAAATCTTTGTGAGCTCTTATCGCTCCCAATCTGATCTCAGTCTGTCTCTCTCAGCAGCCCGGCGGGCTCACTGTCCTGGAGCGTAGGGCCAGCTGATGGAGCTCCCTGATAACTGCATGTCTCGGATCAGCGTCTCGATTGGGGTTTTGCCGACCAGCCTCATAAAGAAGAGCTGGGAGATGAGGTTAGCCGGCACGGCGCGCAGGGCCGGGAGGCGCAGCAGCAGGCGGCCGAAGCGCTGAGGCTGGCTGGGATACTGCAAGCGCTCGTACTCGGTCAGGGCCACCTGGGCCTTCTCCTGCAGGGACTCTATGTGGGCGGGGTCTGTCAGGCCACATGCATCTGCAAGGCAAATGAAACGACCATGAAGCTTCAGTTAAGATGCGTTGTGCTTCTTTTCATTCTTGTCATTTTTTATTTATTGAGAAACAAATTTAGTGAATTTAACAAACCGTGACAGAAACATCAATGAGTCTGCAGTATGTCTGACGTCTCTTAATTTAAGAGTCTGCAACCTGAGGCTTCAGAGCTTGTGTCCTTTCATTGTAGCTCTTTGGCTTTGAAGGTGAATGCTTTGAATAAATCATAGATTTGTAGTTTTGATCATTTTCTTTAGTTAAGTGTTTTAATGTCAGGAAAATTATGGTAAAAGTTTGGTTTATTTTCAGACTTGTGAATTATTTTTTAGAATTTATAAAACTTTTATTTTATGTATGTATATTTATTAAAAAAAAAGGATTCTACTCCAGTATTATGTTTATAGTTGATAGTAAAATCAGAAAAAAGATGACAGTAAGTGATATTCATAGAAAATGTAACTACTGCTGCAGCAGTAGGATCTAATGCGACACATAGTATTTTATTTTGAAAGGAACTTGTGTTTGCTGCTGTCAAAAATAAAAGAAGTTAAAGTTTTCGTACGTAGAAAAATATAACTTTGGAATAATTCAAGTAATAGTTACAAAAACATAAATAAATGGTATTTTCTTAATGGGCCACACCTAAAAAAAAACACTTTTATACTAGAAATTGAGTGGTCAAGATGTCTGCTAAGGTCAGAGGTCAAATCCACCGATCCTCAAACCTGATCCACTTTTCTTGAAGTTTACTCCAAACTATTATCTGCTAAAAATATTACAAGAAGTTTAAAAAAAAATTCACCAGGGGAGAAGAGCGCAATGGCCTTAAGACAGCTGTACTCGGCCGAGTCCACCTGCAGCCTGTTCAGCTTGTCCACCTGGTCCTGGAAAACCCTGACCTGGTCCATGAAGGACACGACGCGCTCGGCAGACATGGGAGAAGAGTGGAAGCCAGCCGCCGCCAGCAGAGGAGCCATGTGCAGAGGCAGGGCGGACTGAGCTGCGTTCAGGATGAACAGCTCACTCCAGCTGAGTCTCAGCAGCGCCACCTATAGGGTGAAGGAGCAATAATGTAAACTGTACATCAATAATCGTTCTTTAAGTTGCTTCAAAGTTTCTACATTTGAACTAAAACCCTTCTGCTGATTAGTGCACCGACCTGCTCTGACACGGGGAGTTCTGGGAAGTATGGGATGTTTCTGGCCCACTCTATGGTGCTGAAGAGGAGGCGGGCAGCCAGCTCGCAGATGCTGTCGATGCCCATGACGGAGGAGCCGCTCGCAGATGCCTGCATCTGTGCTTGAGCGTACGGGGCCCCGTAGCGGCTGCTGGGGTACGGCTCAGCCCGCAGCAGCTGAGAGATGAGCTCCGACACCTGCTGCCCGTTGAAGTAGTCCGCCCCCATGTGGCTCGGACCGGTGCCTCCGACCCCCCCAGACAGGGAGTTGGGACTGATTCCTGAGTGAGACGGAGGGATGCGACCCCGCTGGACCGCTGAGGGAAACACAGCAGAGAGAGAAGTGAAACCATTTGAAGGAGGAAACATGAAAAAAAGCATTTTGCAACATAAACCATAATATACATATCTTGTATTTTAAATGTTCTAAGTATAAATATGATAGATGTGATTTTACATTTTATTGATTTACTTGATGTAAAATAGATTCAAAATCTATTTCAAATGCTTCAAGTGAAAGTTTTTAGATATAATGTAATGTCTAAAAGAAAAAAAGTGTTGGTTTTGTCTCCATATTGGACTTTTTTTTTCAAAAAGTTTTTTAATGTTTAAACTTATTTATTAGTTTTAACTTTTCAAGTGTCTTTATGCATATTTTGTTTTGTGGTCTTCTATCTATGTTTTAACTTATTAGTATCCTTTTTGCAACTTAAAAAAGAAGAAGCAGTTTTCTTTCATTTAAAGCATTTTATACAATTAAAACTTTACTAAGTATAAAATGACACAAGTGTTCCTTCATCTGCAGTTTAGCCCTTAAATTATGTCGAAATGTTTCAAAATCTGTGAGAATAGGTTAATTTAGATCCGAACACAATAAAAGGTTAAAAAAAAACAACAACAAAGGTGGCTTAACATATAACAACAGTTATTAAAAAATGATTTTGGTGGGAATGCTTTAGTGATTCTCCTGATCCTTACCATATGTTTTTTGGCAGACGAAAACTCAATCACACTTTCACCGATTTCAGCAATCTCTGTATCAAAACGTTCAGGACATTACTGCTTGTACTTTTGATATTTGTCAACTGTTTAGTTTTGAAATATTGAACAAAATATGCCCCATTGGTAAGAAATTATAAATTACTCAAATCATTCAAAAACTTTTGTATATAGGCTACTTTTAGCTAGAGGCACCATTCAAAATGTTCAGCGATTAGGCCTGTTGTGTTTTTTAGCATAATTTGGCATTTAGCTTTTATTTTAGCAACATGCTATTTGTTTTTGGCTAATTTATTCTTTTTTTTAACTTTTTTTAGGCTGATTCTGAGTTTAGCTAATATTTTAGCATTACGCTAGCTGTTTTGGGCAAATTTAGACATTTTTCGATGATTTTTTTAGGCAAATTTTGAGTTTGGAGTCTGTTTTGGCCAAATTATAAATTTGAAGATTAGCTAATATGTTAGCAAGCTGTTTTGTCAAAATTAGACATTTTATAAAGTTCTTTAGGCAAATTTGGAGTTTAGCTAATATTTTAGCAAAATAGTTTTGTCAAAGTTGCAAATTTTTCCAGTTTTTTTGGCTAATTTAGCTTATATTTTTCAGCATTTTCAGCTACCAGCTCCGGCATGTTCAGCAGCCACATTCAGCTGACAGCATTCACACTAGCATTTTCGCAGGTAATGCCTATAGTTTATTTTTATCCCAATCCAATGAAATGACCTTTAAATAATGTATCTGTTGAAACCACCATAATAAATGTAAAAATTATTTTCAAAATTTGAAATTTTAAAATATAAGCAATATTTTTACAGTAAAAACTAAGATGAATGCTAATCGAATCAAAACATAAATATTATATTTTCCTAAATTCAAAAACAATAAAACTCCTTGTGCCCTACTTTTAATTCATTGTGTAAAGCATAAGCAAGTCTTCCAAAGATAAGAATGAATGACATACATGCTTTGAATTTACAGCTTGGATCTTCCTTAAACTGGATAGAGCAGACCGGGTCAGAGGTCACCTTGACATTTCCAGGTGTATGTGGAAACGGTACAACCTGCGTCACAGCCTCGGTCAGCAGAGTTCATTAATAACCGGGCCTAACGTGGCTCCTGGCTCGCTGCCACGCCGCTACACACTATGTATGGCAGAGCAGCCAATGTTCATCTGACACAAGAGGACTTATGTAACGTTAGAAAAACAACCGACTTTAATGAGAGACAGCTTGAAATGTTGTTACATGATATTGTGAGAGTCGTCAGAGGAAATCAAAGAGGCAGTTTTGATTTCTAGAATTTTATTCTAAAAACTTTCTATCAATAAAAAATGCAATTATATTCAAGTATATTTCTATTTTTCTCTCAGTTTTTTCATATTTATAGTTTTTTTTTTTTTTTGCTTTTACTATTTCCTCAATTTTGTGTACACTTTATATTAAAAACTTAACATTGAAAAGAAAGCTATGCTAAAAATACATTTGAATTTTCCTTTCATGATTTTCAAATAGACTTAAATCTGCAAACCTTCAAGTTTTTGCCATTTTTTGGTTTTTTTCCAAACTTACCGTTCACAAAACTAAACAGGAAATGCTGAGAATATTATGAATAAATCAAATGTTTAAAGGAGCTTGCACTAGAGAGAATTGTGCAGTGATGGGATTTTATTAGCAGCGTTACCTTCTTCATTAAGCCTGACCTTTAGTTCATTGGTTATAGATGATGCAGTGCTGACGCCAGCCGTACACATTTGATTGTACCTGTCCTTCAGTCTAATATGGACGTTTCCGTTCGTCTCTCATACCTTCTTTCCGCATCCCGACTCGAAAACACTTCTTCAGTCGGCAGTACTGGCACTGGTTGCGGTGATGCTGGTCTATCTGGCAATCTCTGTTTGATCTGTTGAGGCAAAATAAAATTTTGGACGATAGCTCCAAAAATCATTTTTTTTAAAACATAAAGTTTATGCTCGTGTGTATGAACAGCCTCCCTGCCCCCCATCTCTGCCCGGTGAAAGCAGCGCGATGGCTGAAAAGCCCGTGACCTTTGTAAATCATCACCGTTACACGCCCTCGTGATGCTTTTTACAGCAGGTTGAGTTCTGCCAGCGTTTCACAGAAAGGCTCCTTTCAGCCCCCCCACCCCGAAGAAAACATACATATTCATATGTTTCATTCAGAGGTGATGCATCATTATGTGGAAGAAACAACTCCGGCACAGAGAGGAGTCAGACAGCGGAGGGGCGAGCTGCAGCATTATGTTCCCGCAGTGAGGAATAATGGGAATGTTGACCTTCTGAGGCAATCAATCCTCACATGACAAACCTTCAGGCCTTCATTTCTGCCGTCTCTCTTTCTCCTCTGTTCTTTTTTCCTCCTTTTTTTTCTTTAGACTTAAACAAGGCTGGGAGGCATCATTCCTGAGTGAGAAATGAGCTGCTGTCTCCATTCAAAATGTGATTATGGTGTGAAACAACTTGTTTTTACAGAATATCCTCACATTTTACTTAAAGTCCCACTCCGATCATCTTTAGATCTGTTTTCAAAGTGTTCTCAGTGGGATTTTTACTTATGATTATGCAGATTTTAGCAAAAAATAAAAAAAACTGTGTGGTTTTCTAGGACATCGTTTCTGTAGTAGTTCAATAGGAAATACCTCTGAGTTGTGGGCGGAACTGTTGGCGTGCAGTAAGCCTGCCCCTATTTCCCATCATCCATTTTACAGCCCCTGATGACCCCAACCTAACATTACCATTGCATTACAAAAATGAAAAGCAATATTAGAGCTATTGAGCCGAACAGTTGTGAGGAAAACAAAGACGTACATGGATCTATTTGTCTACAAAGGGTGCGGAGCAGGAAACCATAGTAATTTGTACATCATACTTAGGCTGTGTCCAAATTCCCTCCCAACTCCCGAACTACTACAAAAACGACAGTATTTTAAAAGCTGAATACTTTTTTTTTTCTTGTCCGGTACAACAGCTGAACAAACAGTTAAGAGCTGAAGGCCTCTTGTGTTGGAAATATTGTACTACTACAACAGAGGGTTATGGATCTTCTGACACATAAGGTGAATATTTGTATAAATGTAATTTAGGCTAAACTTTATTTATATTGATTATATTTCAATTCTTTTTCTTGTTGGACCGGATAGAAAAGAAGAAGAGGACATAAGAGAGGGGGATGTAAGAGTCAAGGAGTAAAGAAAAAAGAGGGAAATTTAAGGAAAAATTAAGGAAATTTGAGGATAATTACAGAAAATGGCAAATATGACATCAATACAAGAATTCTACATCAACTATTCAGGAATTCACTGTGTTCTTATGATGAAAACATTGATGGTTTATTTTTCAAAAATACTTTTTTTTAAATTGTTCAAACACAATGCATTGTGGTTCATATTCCCATATATAGTGAACATTTATGCACACTGGTTTTTCGTGGAGAATTCTAGGAAAATGTTGAATTGTTTCGAATTCCCATAGCTAACTAGTAAAAAACTATATATTGCAGGACTATCTAGTGCCCTGGATTTTAAAAGAAATTCAGAAACCATGCTCACTACTTTTTTTTTGGTTTTTATAATCGGTAAGTATGACATCACCGATTTCACGAAGTGAAAATCTAATCAATACCAACATTTTATGATGTCTTTTTATGAATCCACTGAAAATGTTGATAGCTTTTTTTAAAAATGACGTTTAAACACTTTTTTTCACAAAAATTGTTCAGACACAATGCATTGTGGTCTATATTATATTCACCAATGTAGTAAGCATTGATGCGCAATGGGTTTTCACAAAGCATTTTGGGAATTTTTGGATTTGTAGATTTGGACAGAATTACGACATAAATGCACTGTGCAGTGGGTAGTGAAGGAATTGGGACACAACATTACAAGCTTTTTCTGACTGCATTTCTTCATCTGCTCCTGATTCACAACGATTTGAATAAAGTAATGCTCAGAATTGTAATTTTAAGCTTACATTTTCTGTATATCATCAGAGAAATGCCCCAAGAACATTCTAAGTTCATCTGAGTGGGTCTCTTTTTTTGGTAAAACGGATAGCAGTAAAGCTGCAGACAGGTAAAGGACAGTTTTCTGCTTCTGTTTACTGTAATCTAACGTGTTGACACACCAACTCCCACCTGCAGGCGCCTCCAAATGCTGAGAAGAGTGTCAGGATGCAATTATAGTAACCATTAGAATTGGGAATTAAAGAAAAGGAGTGATGCGTTGTACCTGCAGGAGTAGCTGAGGTTTCTCCGGATGCTCCTCTTGAAGAAGCTCTTGCAGCCCTCGCAGGTGAACACGCCGTAGTGCTTCCCGCTGGACTTGTCCCCGCACACCACGCAGTCCACCACGCAGCCCTTGTCTTCGTCCGCCACATCCACGTCGCTGCTCCCCGCCTGAGGTGACCCGTCCTCCTCCTCCCTCCTCAGGTAAGCCTTCTCCCCCAGTCCATTAGTGTCCCCGTTGGGGTTACCCCATCCCCCGCTCACCATGGCCATATTCTCCGAGACACACAGCCCTCTGGGTGGATCATACACAGACCTGCCCCGTCCCACCGGCTTCTCCTCAGTCCAAGTTTTTCACCAAAGCACTTTTGTTTTAGTCAAACTCTTTAGAAGTGGAGCAAAACGTTGTCACTGGTGTTGACCTTTCACCTCTTTGCTGTCTGGTTGGGTTGACCCGAAGGTCCTTCCCCGAGTGCTTTCCCTTCTCGTCTTTAATCCTGCTGCTCTCTCTGTTCTAGTTTCGCCCCTCTGTTCTTTGCCCTGACCTCTGATCAATGGTTCCCGAGCTCTGAGAAAACTTCAGCCACACATCGAGCGGTTCAGAGTTCAGGCCGGAGGAAAAGGGTGCAGCCCTGCTTCTTTTCACAGGAAACAATAAATTACACTTTGACTCCTTGTACTCCTTTTTTTCCTTCCTTTCGCTTTCTTTCTTTCTCAGTCTAACCAGATGAAAGGAGAAAAAAAAAAGCCTCACCTATCCCTCAGCATGGTGCGCGGACATAAAAACCATGGCTCTTCGGATGGAAAAAGGCGCCGTTCGTCTCTCTTTTTCAGCTGCTACTTTTTCCCAGAAGGACAGGCGGGTGAGAGGAAAAAGAAAACACAGCTCTCCTTCAGGCAGGGTTAAACTGCCCTGCCCTCTCCTCCAACTTTTAAACTAGTCCAACCAGTTCCTGCCGTGCTGAGGTGCTATCTGTTGATCTAACACAGTTCTGGTCCGGACTCACTTGGAATAAGGAGGAAAACGAAACCCTCAAAGTCTTTAAAAAATAAAAAATGAGCTGCTTATGTTTGGAGGAAAAGATTTCAGCGCTTCAATACCTGCCTTTTCTCAAAGGAAGAAGGTCTTCAGTGACAAAGTTTTCCAGAGACGTCCTCTTCCTGCTAGAGATTAAAGTCTTGTGGTCCCTCCAACTCGTTCAAAGCCACCGAGGTCAGGGGATCAAATGTCACGGAGAAAAACAAGCCGAAAACTAAAGCAGGGTTGGGAAATCTCCTTCGCCACGGTCGCCTCTCCTCTTTCAAAGCGTCATAAAGTCGTTCCACGTCTTGTTTTGTCAGAGCCTGTCCACCACATCCAGAGGCCAGGAGCATTCCCTGTCAGTGAGTCAGGGTCTACTGTTTTACTCTGCTGCTCGTCCTTTTTTTCTCCTCCTTTTTCCTTTGCTGGCCTGGGCAGGAATAAATTAGGCAAACAAGCACAGAAAAAAAACACACAGTCACAGAGCTTGTAGTGAAAGCCAGACGCTGCAGCGGAGATCAGCCCACAGATCGCCTCCTCTTTCTCTGCTTCGCTCCCTCCTTTAGGGAGAGTGAGCGTGCGTCTGTGGGCTGAGGGATTTGACACTGCTATTCAAGCCCTGCTGTTGCCATGGCGCTGGATGCCTTATAAGGCCAGTGGAGTCAAAGAGCACAGAGTGGGCTGCAGCCACATGCAAACAAACACACACACACATGCACGCAGAAAGAATGCCGGGCAGCCTGACTGGCTGCCTGTTTCTCCTCTGACCCCCGGGCCAGCCTGGGAGCACGGGGGAGTTAACCTCAACTCCGCTGTAAAACAAAGAGGAAGGAGCAAGAGGAGGGGGGGGGTGCATAACGCTCACACGCATGTTCTCCACTCCGCTCTAATCCAAAAGACCTCCTCTGACTGTTGACCCAATAATAACAGGGAGCGCCTGTTGTTGTTGAGCAACTTGTCAGAGGTTATATGATACGCGGCTGGCTCCTTTTCACACCTGCTGGACACACTCACGGGTCTGCGTGAAGGATGCCGCAGAAGTCTGCATGCGCTTTTCAAAAAGGAGAGTCCTTGATACATGTCAACTTTAAATGAAAACTCTCCAAAAAAAATCCCCAAATGAGGATTTTACACACAAAAGTCGGAAAACTGAGAGTTCTTTAAATACTTACTCCAGTGAAGATCCAGTTTTGTGGCATTTTTCTCCCGATGGAGGACACTTATGAATAAAACTAAGCTGAAAACTGCATTTGGATTATTTCTTTATTCAAATCGGGAGTAGATGAAAAAAAAGCTTTTGTAAAAACTTTTACTTGTGCTCCACTACATTCTGATGCTCCCACTTACAGACAAATAGATCCATGTACGTCTTTGTTTTCCTCGTTCAAGGTGGCATCTGACTCAAAACTGCACTGTTTTAAAATGTAGTTATCTATAAGCAGCTGGATGGCTCAGTTGGCTGAGGAAAGCTGGGTTGTGATGAGCTTAATCCATAGATATTTATTAATTCACTGGACAAAGCGAGGTGTTGATGTCACCCATAGTAAATACCTTACCTTCGGCCCTTGTGAAAACAGGCCTAAGCCGTCAGTGTGGCTTCCTGATGGTCTGCCGCCATTTTGAAACCTGTCGATAGTGATTAGTCCAAGACCTGAGTCACATTTTTAGAGGAGCTACAGTCGCCAATCATGAGCGAGCTTGTTGGAAGTCCAACCCCCCTTCAACTGAAAGCGCCAGGTGGGGCCAGCGGGTCCAGACAAAATAATACAGGGTAGTGTCAGGAAGGGTATCCGACATAAAACTCTCTTCCATAACGCAAAAGAGTGAAAGCTGATTTGTTGTGGCGACTCCTGATGTGTTGAAAGACAAGTGACAAGGAATTCACGCACTGAAATCACTAAAATCACAAGTTCGTCACATAAATATACAAAATAAATATAATAAAACCGAGAGGTTCATTATTTCAAATTTTCTCAGACCTTTTACAATAGATCAAAAGATGATTGGAGTGGAACTTCAAGGTACCATTCTCAGGGACAAAAACACAGATTTGATACAAAACACACAAGATTCCAAAGTTAAAAATTAATCAATGTAAATAAACAAACAAAAAAAAAAAAATACGGCGTCACGCACAAAACAACAAATATTTCAAAAATAAAGAAATAATCCTCAAAGTTGTATATGCCCCCCCAGCCTCCAAGTATAAGGCATGTGCTTGTGCACTGCAGGACATATTGTTTGCTTCTTTCCAAAGCATTAAATGTGAACAATCCCTCAATTTGTCTTCCATTTGTTTTGCTTTATTGCAGTAAAACCTGCAGTAATCTCAGCTGTCCACATGCCACAGCATGAGGATGCTTTCACACCAGATGATCCGGAAAACTTCAGTCAAACGGGAGGCGACTAACACAAAAATGACAAAATTTTCTTTTTATTTTGGTTTACTTTCACACTACACTCTTGAGAGCTGAAGCGGAATAAACCCCTGGGGAAAATCAAACATGTCCTAACCCTACCACTTTGTTTGAAGAGTAGGAGTTTAGATGAAGAGATAGGGACGAGGAAAAGAGCTGCACGGTCCCTTAAAAAGACTATCACATTACACAGAAAACAGGAAGAGAAGTCAGCTACTGCACACCAGGAACATCACAGCTGAAAAGGAAACGAAGATGCAAATATCTTTATATGGCCTATTTTCATCAAATATTTGTATTTATTATCTTGTTTTTAAGCTGCAATTAGTGCTGGGTGATATATAGAAAAAACGGTATTTCATGATATAGATCATTATGTATCACAATAATGATATTTATATACAATTATATATAAAGTATGTTTTCAGTTATTCTCTGAAAAAAAAAAAATTTTTGCACAAAAGTTCAGCAATTAAAAATAAACATAGAAGAGAAATTGCACGATAAACACTTTTCTATTTGGTCAATAGCTGCCACATTCAGGTAGTTTATGAAACTGAACTTATTTTCCGTATATTCTGTAATTCCTAGTCAGACTAAAGCAAGTAGAACTAAAGTTTTTTATTTTCTGACAAAATAATTCATCCTTAACACATAAATTGTACATTTTTTTGGGGGGGGGGTAAATAAAAGATAAATATATAAGCCATTATATATGTTTTTTAATTACATTTTACCCCATAAACTGCTGAACACACTTGTGTTTGAATTACAGTCTGACATGTTATGACATTTCTTTGCATGTTTACGATTTACAAAAGAACAATTATGATCATTTTACACCTTTTTTTTTACTTAAAGGCTAAAACAACCATTAGTTTCTAAACATAAAGTAATTGGAGTGATTTTTCTTTTTTTTTTTTGTGAGTCGACCTATTTTATTCAAGGGCAGAAAGGGTGGAAGCGACAATCGGTTATTTTTCCCCTCACAATGCAACAGTTTTGTTTCTTATTAACTTCAGCTCCAATTTTAACAAAAAGAAACAAATTTGTTCAAACCCAGCTGTTTATTTTTACCACAAAAACAACACTAAAAATAATGATTCTTCTCTTATTTTGGCAATTCCTTTAATATTGATTTAGTGGTGACCTAACAAAGTATTTAAAGTCCATTAGTCTGAGAAATCTAAGTGTGATTTCCTGGTCGAGTCACCCGTCCATCGTCTTGGCAGTCGGCAGAGCTCCTTTGGAATTCCTGGCCTGCGTTTGCTGCCATACCAACAGCTTTGTCATGTGAAGGTCTTCATGAAAAGAGGAGGACAAAGTAAACAGTTCAAGCCTCCAACCAAGGTTTCCTATAGCCGCCTCCAAATGCGGCAAGAAAAACGACCACAGTATTTGCTCCCAAACATGCCTGCAGTAAAGAGCCTCTGTGCACCAGAACATGTCTGCTCATCACATGTTTCTGCAGGAATTCCCCTGATATGACAAAGCATTTTGTTCCCTCTTCAGAAGTCTTTTTTTCTTTTTTAGGGGACGTTTAAAAGCCAAAGCTGATTAAAAGGCTGACAGAAAAGGAGAAGATTTGAGCTTGTTTTTCCTTTTTTTTAAGCCTTGTAATGTGAGCTTTTGGTAACTTCAGGCTATTTCCGTCTCAGTGGGTCTCTTTGTGCATGGGTGGGCCTTTTGTTTGGTTAAGAGGTTATCAGAGACCACTCTAAGTTGCTGTAAGTTGAATTAGTACGATCTTGTAAGCTGCAGTGTGCACATGTGTTATAAGAGCTCTGACCTTTGAGACACTATTTTTCTACAGAGCTTCAGTTGGAAATATGTTAAAAAGCAGAAAGTCTAAAGGTTTTTACACATTTGGACCTTTCAATACTGTACTTCAAAAGCAGTCCTGCTCCAGTTTACCTTGAAAACTCTGCTGTAAATAAGCCAGCTGAACTTCTGCTCTCTAGCTGCTGGCACTGGTTGCAGCTGCAAGCTTTCACTTGTCCTTTACATTATCACAGTAGATAAAAAAACAACAACTGTGGTTTCTAAAACTTGGTTTTGTTGATTTTTTACTTTTTCTTTAACTAAAAAATCAATATACCTTTGAGTTTTTCCAAAAACGTTGCAGCTATTTGCTTCCGAAAAAAAAAAAAAAACATTATTCAATCAAAAAACCTTTCCGTTTTGACAAATATTTGGCCTGTAGCTACACATTTTAAATTCAAATCACAACAAAACAAGAGTAAAAATAATATATCAAGCAATATTTTCATAGACTATGAGTGCATGGAGGGTTAAATACTAGAAGACGGGCAGCTCAGGTGCTTGTAATCAAAACCTTGTGACCAGACTAAAACTGTAAAAAGTGACTTTACTGTAATTAGATTCACTGCAGTTGTAAAAAAAAGAAAGAACATTTTTGCTTTGTCTGTACTATCATTTGTAAAACCAACATAGAAGTGAAACCGTTTCATTTCAGTGTTTAAAACCACATAATTTTTGATCAACTTTGACTTCCCAAAGTTAGATTAAATTTGTGTCAACAAAAGTCGACCTGGTGGAGAAAACACAAAAGACAGCAGCAGGTGAAACGGAGGTCAGATCGCTGACTTTGTGTGTTTTTTTGCCTGGCTTGGTTTGTAGGTGAGAGTATGAGTCTGAAGCGGAGAATCTCTGCAGGCGTCCTTCTGCATGAGTACAGAACATGTGTTCCTCACATACCTGTGAGTCTGTGTGCATTCATATGTGTGAGAGTGTGTGCTCTTTAAACTGCGGGTCAGGAATGTTGATCTCAGCATGGAGCTGGCTGTTGGGAAGTCTGTTCGTTCTGAACACCCTCCCGGAGTCCAGTGTCATTGTAGTGAAATGTTCATCTGAAAGCTACATAAGGAATCTCCTAATTTGTTTAATTTACAAACATATCTGCAGTTTTAATTGAACAAAGATAAAAAAATTGAGTGTACAGTAAAAAGAATGTCACGGTGACTGTTTTGATGGAGACATGACGTCAATCTAATCCATCAGCAGCAGCAGTAGCATGACTTTGCATTACTGAAGCAGAGGGTAGATAGGTGTTAGGATATTGCATGTTTCTGCAGGAGCTCAGCTCTGTTGCTTGTGCGACTTAATGGAGCAACAAATTGAGTTAAAGGGAAGATTGAAGCCAAACTCAACATCAAAATGAGCAAAATCATGCGGAGGTCAGGAAATCTGGTTGGTTGTGTTCACTGTTCTGTTGTGAGTTTTGTCAATTTGAGGACAATGGTGTGTAGGTGGGTTAGCTGTTACAACATATTGGCCTGCAGGAAGTTCATTTTGTGATTATAAGTTAATACTTACAAAAACAGTTAATTATATGTTAGGGATTATTTCATAACGCCAGGCTAGTTGTGTCATTTCTCTTTTGTTACCATAAGTTGGAAAGACTGCCGTAAACCTGCACACTTCTCTGTTTCTCTGTAGTCTTTTAATTATAATCATGTCGTTTTTATCTTAAAAATCAAAAAGCCTGTGTTGCTCTCTAGAACATAATCTCTACAGAGAGGCAGGAAATTTGCCTCTGAGTTGTAGGCAGAACTGTTGACTCAGAGCAACTCCGCCCCTCTTCCTATCATCCATAACTGAGCTATTTGCTTGCACCCTCTCCTGCAAGCTTACAGCCCCTCACATCCCCAACATAACAACAAAAATGGTGAGCAACATCAGAGCGATCCAGACATACATGGATTTAGTCGTCTACAAGTGGATGCAGCAGAAAGAGGCGGAGCATGGAGCTCGTGCTCCATCCAGTGAATTTTCTATGACACAAATAAACCCTTCTTCAAATGGCAGGTTTTTCGTCTGCTCCTGATTCACAATTTAAATAAATAAATACTCAGAAATTATGTTTTCTTTATATGTCTCCTCAATCATAAGAAAAATACGGTGGCCGACACAGCTCACATAAATGTAAAAGACACGACAAAAGCTGAAGCACAACGACAAAAGTCGACACACAACGACAAAACCCACAACACAATGCTTTGGCTTTTGTTGTTTTGCTTTGGCTTTTGTCTTTGTGTTGTCGCCTTTTGTCGTTGTGCTTTGACTTTTGTCATCATGTCGTCAGGTTTTGTTGTCATGTTGTCGGCTTTTGTCGTTTTTCTTCGGCTTTTGTTTTGTGTCTTTTGTATTTATGTGAGCCGTGTCAGTCAGTGTAGAAAAATGCCAAAATAACATGTTAAAATAACAATAAATAAATAACATTCCGCTTTTCCTGTCTTGTGTTATCGCAGGTTTGGAGCTTTTAGAAAGTGATCTGCTGTTGAACCCAAGCTGAATTTTTCATCACAGCAACGTGTTTGAACGGAAGATTAGCATTTTATCAGGAAAACTCAGGGGCGTCTGTAAAACCTGCTTTTGGCAAAACAAACAAAAAAAACAGGCATTCCAGGCCACATACTTAAGTTCCCATCCTCTTTTTTTTTTTTCCTTTACTCCGACACGTTTGACATTTTAGAGTTGTTAGCATAATAACTGTGTCTTCTTTTCTGCCCCACTTTTTCGCTAACCGATTTTCGGAAGTGCCGGTGTACATGCAGATCTCAGATGATCTTTAAAATACTCAGAAATGCTCTGTTGCTAAAATTAAACTGCTGCCGGTGCTGGCTTTTTATAGCAACGTGTTTGATAAACATGACCGATCAAACCAGCAGGAATTCCACAGCCAGGAGGATTTCATGTTGATCTTGTACACAGGCGTTTGACCTCCGCTTGTGCGGGTTCAGATGAACTCTGTTACAGCTGAAGAGTGTGGCACTGCATTAGTTAAAAGCAGAGGAATTTGAAAACTGAAGTTAACCTTTAACTCGGAGGAGTAACTCTGGGTGAACAAGCAGGAGCCTGTGACTCCGTGCTCCTTCTTCATTAGCCCTAGTGCCCTTTGGCCCAAAGGCCAGAAGAAAAATCATCGTCCCCTCTCTCCCCCTGCCCCTCATAACACGCTGCCCTCCTCGGGCCTTTGACCTCCAGCGCATGAAAGAGCAATCTAAAATAAACAAGGCAGTGAAACCGGCCAAGAAAAACATCTGCTGGGGTGGCTCCACAGCTACACAAGGTGTCCAATCAATACTTGCCCTCCTCTTCTCCCAGGACCTGTTGGAGATGGTGGGAAACTTCCCATTTGCCGTGTTTTGTTGTCATTCTAATCAGATATCCTGCTCTTGCTGTTTGTTGAACAGTCAATTCAGTTGTTTACTGTAGCAGCAGTGAAGCCGTTCTTTGTGTAGAGATAAGTATCCAAACACGATTGATTAAGAATTACTGGCAAAGTTTACAACTCAGTTTGAAGCAAATGAAACTAAATTGTGACCTTTTATTTTCTCAAACTAACATGTTTTTAAAACAGTTTTGAGCTACAATACAAGCTAGAAAAACCCTTGACCTTCAGTTTTCATTTGAAATTCTTGCTTTGTCTGTTTTCTGGTCACATATATCAGATAAATGTTTCCTTCTTGCAGATGAAACTCAGGAGTTTTGTTTCCATGCAGATGGAAATTTAACCTCCGTTTTGCTTTGACAGCTGATTTCTATGGCTTTTCTTAGATAATTGCTGTAATAAATGATGATCTTGAAATTGACTTTTCTGATCTGCTCTGCATTCATGTCAGCTGAAAATGGAGTTGTAAACTTTTAACTGTGGAAAGAATATGAAAAAATAATTCACACACCCACAAAAAAACACATTTTTTTAGTAAGGGACCAGAAAAAGAATAGAATTTAGGATATTATGAATTAAAAATGTATTTATTAGTCCAGGGACAGCAGATGAAAAATAGATTTCGAGCTAACTCTGGTACATTGACAGCAATGCTTTTTAATGTGCAACGTCCTTGTCAAGTAAATGAACAAATAAATAAATAAAAACCAATGAAAAAGTTGTCATCTTCTGTTACCGTGGTGTAATTCTAACAAGTAAAACGTCCTCTGAAGGGCTCATTGGAAGCCCATTTTTTAAATCTTGTTGAACACCAAATGACAGCACTGAAGAGTGAGTTGTGAACGTTGTGTTTTTAGAGTTTTTAAAATTTTTTTGTGGCATTTCCCCAGTGATGGAAGACATAAATAAAGAAAACTAAGATCTAAACTGCATTTTGTCAAATCCCTGTGAATCAGGAACAGATGAAAAAAAATGCTGTTTGAAAAAGAGACTCGATGGATCCATTTGTTGACAATAAACGTCTTCGTTTTGCTCGTCTGAGCTGCCATCTGGCTCAAAACTGCATTGCTAAATGGCTAAAATATTGCTCACCAATTTTGTTGCATCAGCAACGTTAGTGAGTGGCTGTGAGTGGCTGCAAGCTAAAGGGAGAGCGTTTTAAAAAAGGGATGATGGGAAACGATCGCGCCTACATCTTAGAGGTAAATGTCTTATGAACTCCGGTCACTCTGCAAAACTATGTCCTATAAAAAGACAAATAAATAATCCCTATAAAACCATAACCATTCAGAATAGTCAACATATGCAAGAGAACAATTTTTTCATATGTTATTTAACTTTTGTCAAACTTTTGTTGCTTGTCCATTGCAGATAAATGTTTTAAATCAGTTTCTTCCTGTTGAACTAGCTCACTCCATTCCCCACATAATCCTTTCCCCCCACAGTCCAAAAACATGAATGCTGGCCTGACTGCTGATTGTAAACAGACTGCAGTGTGAGAGTTGGGTGAAAGCTGTGAGGCATCAGTCCTGCCCTGACCCTGAACAAAGGGAAGCGAGACATGGATGAATGGATGTTCCAAAGGGCTCTTTTTTCCCCCAAAGTGTTGGAGATGTTTCGGCTCCTAGAATCGTGTTTGACTGATCACAACAGGGTCTGTGTAAAAGTTGTTCCTTTGTTTTGAGTGAGTTCTGGATTTATCTCCACTTTGAAGGTCTGGATTCATCTCACAGTTTCATATCCGCAAAAGAAAACTTTTTCCTTAAGTTTCTTTTTCCTTCAGTTGTTGCTTAGAAATTTTGCTGGGCGACGTGGCAGACGGTGCTCTGCCCAGTCAGGAACAGACTGCACACAACTAATCTCTGGTTTCATAGAGCTGCCAGGAGGCTTGCCCTTCACTGCTGGTGTCAGGGACACGTGCACTGGAACCCGAACATTGTGTTCAGGAATGAGTCCACAGTATCTGGATCGTGAGGGGGAAATGGGGAAAAGATCACTTCTTTGCTGAATTGATCAAGTGACATCACTTGGTGGAGGCAGTGTGATGGTATGGGGGAACATCTCGCTCACCAAAAACAAACCTCGTCTTCTTCAGATGTACTGAGATGAGATTTTACAACCAGGTCCAAATGGAGTCAAACCTTTGAGACAACAACATTCTCCCACGCAGAACTGCTTCACCAGAGACTACCTCCGATTTTGGGATTGGAGAGGAACGAAAAGACATCCCAGAAGTCCTGACCTCAACCCCATTAAACACTAGGATCAGCTGGAGCATGCTGTTCCCCCCGCAGTGACCAACCCAACCACATCCTCGAATGGTTGAAGAATGTGACGCCATCCCACAGCAGTGTGTGGGATGGCTCATCCGCCCGTTGCTGGAGCGCCTGTTTGAAAGAATATGGAAATTACCATACACCACATAAAGATTCAGCGGCAGAATGAGCTGCTTGCCGTTGGCAGAAAAGATTTGGCAATTTTTCATGGGCGCAATCTCTATAGTCAGCGCTGGTGCTCATCCCACAAATGCACAAACTTGGCAGTATTTTAGAGAGAAACAAGCGGTCTTTCCAACTGTACATGATTTGCTGCCCCAAAGCATTTTTTAAAAAAGGGAATTAATCTAAAAAAACACACATTTTCTTCCTGATGCTATGTGAATTTTTAATATGTCAAAGTTCAAACAGCAAAACCCTGAAAATCGCTGGTTAAAGTCCCACTATGATCCTCTTTTGATCTATTGTAAGGGTTTTTTTTCATTATGATTATGCTTTTTCTAGGCAAAATTAAAAATCTGTGCAGTTTTCTACTCTGAAAAAAGAGAAACATTGGATCAATTAACAGAAGTTCTGTATTTTTTTACATTTTGAGTTGATGGTTTACTCAACCTAAAACTGTAATTTGATCAAAAATTACAGAACTTTTGTTAATTGATCCAATATTTCACTTACAGTGAACAACATAGTTTATGCAGAGCGACAGTTCATTAAAAATTAGCCTCTAAGTGGTGGATGGAACTGTCTGCCCCCATTTCCCATCATCCATTTTTTACACGCTCTCCCACTAGCTTACAGGCCCTCACAACCCAAAGCTAACATTACCGGTGCAACAAAAATGGCAAGGAATATTTGAGTTATCCTGCCGTACAGTTTTGAACCAGATTCCAGCTCAGACGAGGAAAACTAAGACGTATATGGATCTATTTGGGAGGGCAGGGAGCTTGTGGCCCGACGACTGTAACACCTGTTACTGCTCCAATATTTTTTTTTAAACAGCATTTTATCATCTGCTCCTGATTCACAACAGTTTAAATACAGAAGTACTCAAACTGAATTTTACATTTAATTTAATTAATATATGTCCTCTATCATAAGAAAAACGCCACGAGGGCACATTAAAAACACAATTTTCAGAATTTTATAGCCCTCCTTTTTAGCCTTGAGGTTACAGCTGACTAATGCATGTGGTAGTTATTTTTGAGAAAACAAAAACTGATTAATGTTGCAACCGAACATTTAATCCAACTTTGTTGACCATTTCTGAAAGTTCAGCCGTCTCTAATATTCTGCTCAAGCTAAGTCTTACTTACAAAGCTAATCTTCTCTTAGCTTGTGATTTATGGCAGCTTCATGGCATCAGTCACAACCCTTAAGTCCTCCCTGGTATCTGCTTTGATGTGTCTGCAACGCCGCAGGGGTCAGCTCTGCCTCCCCGTCTCCTCGTCATCGTGGAGTCCCGCTAAGAATACATCTAAATGATTACACCTGTGACCTTCACTGTCCTCAGACGTTCACACAACCAGTTCAGAAAAAACCCTCAGATCTGAGCAAACAAAACGGTTTACAACCAAAGAGTCGTGAGGAGAAGACCGATGTGCTCCAACAAGCAGAGCCTGAAAATAATTTAGCTGAATGTTTTGCCCCGAGACTAAAAAGATTATCGTTGACATGCTGTGTTTAAGGCAGATGGATCATATTTTTTCAAAAACGAGGGGTTGCTTGACTCGTTCTGCTTAAAGTTCTCCATCACTATGATGTCCATCTTGCAAATAGATGTCCAACCTGTTACACCCCATTTGTGGTCTCTGTTATACCACATATTGCCTGTGGGCCACCTAAGGTGCTTAGCATGACTGAAAATTAACTTAATCAGCTCACTGAGGACGACTCAAATGCTTTAACAGAATTAGGTCGAGGCCACTCCTCCTGCCATCTTTTCCCCCTGAACACCTCATTGCTGTAATCTACTGCTCTCACGCTGAGCTGCTTTGACCTCATTAGATCTTGTGTGTCTGCAGCTTGTGGTAATCTCTTGTATCTTTATCTTACTGCCTTCTGAGCAGCGGGGTGGCTGCCTTATGCCCAAACTGTGGACGGCACTGATCGTGACTGAGATGAGGATTAGAGGTTAGCAATTGAAATCAAAGAAGTCGGAATGCAAAAAACATGTAAAGATAGCAGTTTTTGATCAGTTTGATTCATCAGAACAAAGCAGTGGCACATCATGTGCTTCAGTAGTTGGGAACATTTTTTTAGATGAGTTCAGGGCAGGTGGATTTGCACAACAGACTTCAGAACGAGCCTGCAGGATTGAAAAGGGTTGTTGTCCTCTCTTGTTAATGGGTTTTATCCTCTGTCCAGGGATTTTGTTGCATGTCATTTCACACTTCAACACTTCTATTCTCATCCACTCTTTCTTTACACTTATAGGGTGAAAAGTGGGGAAATCGTAAAAGCTGTAAACACTTTTGCCCTTCGTTGGCATGTCAAAGATTGGAGTACATGGAGTTCCGTGTTGTTGTGATGCTCTGACGTGCTCTTTGAGGCTGCCTGCCTCTGACAGAGTCACCTGAGATGACCTCACTCCCTGCATCTCTGAACCGGATGAAGTGAGCAGCACCGATTAATGGAGAAACAAAAGGTACGCTCTGTGAGGGATTTTCAGGATGGAGTTGGACAAATGAGGCAACTGGATTATTTAATAAAATCACAAAATCCTTCAAAACAACACAAACTCTACAAAATAAAATAGAAACAAACTTCACAATCTATGAATTGAAGAAAAAAAGTGAAAACCTAAAAAAACTAAAGCTTGGATGTATTATGATACATACATCTCAGGTCTTCATTGCTACCTTTTATGAAACAATTCTTTATAATTAGTTTTTATAATAAAAAAATAAATCTGACACAATCTACACTGCCAATTAATCTTTTTGAAATATTCAATTAACATACTTAATTATTTAAATGCCTCCTTGAATATCTTTGTCTAATACTCAGAATGTTAGAGTATACTGGGGGAAGTTAGGAGTTAGGAGTTTACCTACATATTAACCAATTTATGTATTTTATAATTACCAAAGCACTTTTTTTGGGCCGAATCCAAATTCTTCCCCTACTCCCACATTTACCCCTCCAAACGGAGAGTTTATGGAAAATGTATTTGAATTCGAAAATTAGTCCCACTCGATGACGTCATCAATAGTTACCGGTCAGCTAGCGTTATCTAGCTAGCTGCTAGCGCTCGGAAATGCGTAATAACTTTAAAAATGTCATGCTAACACAAAAAGTTGTTACTTACATTTGAATGTAAACTTCTATGCTTCAGAGCGCACCAACGTGAAGAAAAGCGCTTTTCCTCCGCGACACAGCGCGACGGAGCTCGCCCTACCGGCGGAGGGATACAAAACTCGAATTTTTGTAAGGGAAGAAACTTTAAGTTATGTATCCCTCCGCTATCTCTTGCTTGTATACAAGTTGCATTTCTACTTCGTGTTTGTCCTAAATTATCTAAATAATAAAAATCTAGTCCCATTGTTAAATGTTATAAAATATAAAATCAGAATCTTTACATTCTTATGTTTTGCAAATGTGTGAATTTCTAATTATAAACTGCTTATTTTAGTTCATTTTTGTGGGAAGTTCTGTAACTTTATAAGGAATAAGCAATTCAGTTTCGTGTTAGTTAAAATGATCTCTATCCAAAACTTTATTCCAATAACTGATCACATATCAGCAATATTTCCTAATTTACAGAAGTGAAATCGTCAAGCTTTAGTCTTCCATCGTCCTGCTTTACTCCAAATTGTTCCTGTCCGTGGATCTGTTGGGCTGCAGTTTGTTGGTCTTTAATCTCCTTCTTGAATTATAGTTATGTCAACACTGATTTGACCAAATAATTTCCCTTCAAAGTGTTTGTTCTGGCTCACTTCAGAGCTTTGATGCCTCAAGTCTAGATTAGAATTTATAAATAGAGCTCTTTTTAGATGTTCATCAAGCTGATGAATTTTAGGCACTCTGCAACTTTTTCCATCTACCGACACGCACGCATGCAATCCTGTAACAAGCATGGAAATCACCTTACATGGACTTACATGCAACAAGGTTTTACTCTTTATCCGTTGCTGTCTGTGGAGAGGTGGCCTGTTGGCCTGAGCTGTTTGCTCTCATTATCTGAGTGGGCGAGAGGACAAAGCGGATGTGGTCGGCCATTTGATTGAGGTCAAATCTCTTTCGTGCTTCTCCAAGCTGCCATGGCCCCTTCCACCTCCCTGACCTCGGCTTGGGCGGAGTGTTGTCAGAAAAACCGGGGGAGAGGTGTCAGGTCGGTGAGGCGGCTGGGGCCGAGGATGGAGGGATGAAAAGAGGAGGAGTGAATGAGAAGGGGATATAGAGCGGTTGCGACAGGTGAGCTGATGGCTTTGAGGGAGAACGGTTGTAGGCTGTAATCTCTTGATACAGCTTACAGAAGGGCAACTTATTAAAATAATGGGATGGACGCAGAGAGTAAATGAGTTGACCTGAAACCCATAGGTCACCCCCTCCCTTGTCCTTCCAGTGTGCGAGCGTGCTCACATCCACCCCCACTCTGATTGACAGCTGCTGCCGTTGTCTAATAATGGCGTGGGTATTTTTCCCAGGAACTATAAAACTCAACCGTTCACCGAGTCTTACACAGAATCTAACCTGGGGGAGGGAGGTGGGGTCTACAAACATGGAGGCAAACAGACGGTTCTTCCATTCCTTCTCATCATTTAGTGCAAAGCCTCAACTTCAGCTTCTGTTAAAACAAATTAAAAGTTTAAAGGAATCTATATTTTGCAGATTTTTACTCTTACATTACAAGTTCTGGTTCCATCAAATGATTAACATCATTGTGCGACACATAAAAGAATTGATTAGGACTGAAACAAATCTGATGCCATGCTCATTGATATTGTGTGGGTGGTTCAGCACTAAATGTATAACCTTTTTATATTCTATGCATATTCTAGTCAGTCTTAACTGCCAAAACTGTTTCAAAGTTTTCCAAAAGATTAGATATTTATTTATGTACAAACTCCAAATTTGCCACTAAATTTTATTAAACTTTTTAAACTAAAGTCAATGATAAATATTCAAACTTCTTTACTACAGCATAACGATGAAAAACATTTCATTTCAAGTACTTCTCTGACATAGAAAAAAGTATCGATTCAAAAGCATGTGGACCACATTGTGTGATTTTAAACATTAGGTAAGAGTTTATTTCAGTTTTCCTCAACAATGACAACACATTTATTACACATAAATGTATGCTTAAATGTAACAATAATGCAGTATTTCATTAATGTGGTAATACAATTGTAGAATTCCATAAAACCATGCTTTTTTGGCAAAACTGACCGTTTTATGAAAAAATACACAGCTTAAATAAAACAGTAAAAAATCCATAATTTACCGATAGCTATAATCTGACATAAAAGCCATAACTATAGGAATTATATTTGTCAGACTGAAGACATAAAGTGTTTTAGGATTAAAGATGTTGGATATTTAAACGTCCTTCATTACTTCATTAGACTTTAGCAACTTTTGATTTTTTCTCAAAGAAAAGAACATCGATTATCTTTCCTCCGGACATTCTGTCATTATCGTTTCGTCTTTGATTCCAGAGTCACTCAAAGGTTACAACACTCATGTCATCTACAAGCCTTTGATGAACTCAGAAGCTTAACATGGATCTTGAAGAGTGGCAACATAAAGTGCAATGATAATTGTATCATGTGCTCTAATGGCAGCTATTACAACAATAGTGGTGCTATGGGAAGATCAGGAGAACAGACCCGCTGCGTTGACCTCTGCTCGGGAAAGGGCAAGCTCAGGCAACAGTAAGGGCGTCAGGGGTTCGCCACCTCGTCTGGCGCTCTGAACCCTCCATTCACCGCCTAACACAACAGCCAAGCACCGCTGTGACCCTGTGGGTGTGACACTAGACCTTTGCCTTAACCTCCTGACCGCCGGTCACAGCTGCAGATGACCGCTTTGAGAAGGTCAGGACGCGGGGTCGGCTGGAAGGGGGGAGCGCCGGATCATGAGGGAAGAGCTCGGAGAAGATTGAGAGGGATGTAATGGAGAGTATCGGCAGAAAAATTGATGAACGAGTGAGTGGTGAGGAATAAAAGACGGAGGGAAGGAAATAAGGTGAGTTAGATGGAGTTCTGATGCACGTATATCTATCAGCTGCCATGGTTGTGCATAAAAATTAACGTTTTATCTACGCCTCACATTTTCTATCAATGCTTTAAAGTGATTTTTAAAAATCAAATGTTTAAAGATAAATTTGAGATTGTTCAATCCTATAAATTGATTATTTTTACTTCTCATCTGTATGTTTTCATCTTTAAAAACATTAATCTCGTGTAAGTAAATCTGTAACCTCTCACCTGGATGCTTCCTAAACCCCTTAAAAGGAGAAAAATGTTTTTTTTGTTGTATGAAGACGAGTTGACCTTTAAGTTGAACTCTCAGTGGTGAAAGGCCGCCGACGAGCGACTATGAAAGTGGATCCAAGATAAATGAGCTTGCCAAACATTTTGTGCACATCAGCTATCGTTCCAGAACCCATCCCCCTTTTCTCGGATCTTTTCGTCGCTGCAGCACGGTCAGTTGGGGAGCTGCTTTATGGAGATCGCTTTTATGTGAAAAAATGAGCGTATGCACCCGTTTCCAGCTCAGTCTGTCAGTTGTAAAACTCAGGACTGCATCTGCTAAAACAAATCTTCTAATTTGTCTCAGGAAAAAAATAAACTAGCGTCATATATTTAAAAAAAATATTTTCCTCAATCACTGGTATCATATTTAATACACTCATATTCTAGCACCATTATCTCATTAGCATGATCCAAACTTTCCTTAAAAACCCATTGTTTGGAACTTAGTCCATGCTTTTGCACTGTAGTTCCTAATCATTCCACTAGGGGCAGTAAGAGAGGTTTTCCTGCTCATTTCAAAATGGCTGCTTCCATGAAATAACAAAAAACTCTTTGGCGGGAAAATTCTTAGCCAATTTTTTCCAACTTTATGGGGAAAATAACTAATTTGTTGTTATTCATTTTTTAAAATGACTGCTTGATGTATTGAAAAAAAATGCTAAATTTGTTGAAATTCTTTATATTACAGATACATCATGTTAAAAATATGTGGATTAAATTTGAGATAGTGGGTAAAAAATGTGCTTTTTCTGAGCATTCCTTTCATTATCTTTGCAAAATCACACAATGGATCATAGTTAACACTATTGATATCTCATAAAAAAATATTTAGCAAAAGTTTTTTTTAAGTTTAAATCATCGTAATTCCCCCCAAATTAAAATGTTCAGTCAATTCTTTGATGTAGTGGGCTTTACAGGGTGAATATAAAACATGAAATGGATATTAAAAATCTAATTTAGATTTCTAAACAAACATTTAGATGGGGATCAATGATAACTGACAATGTTGACTGAATCGGTATCTCATAAAATGGTCTCTTCCCTCCTCCACTCCAGAGCTTCTCCTGCCTCCCTCGTTGCTCCGCTCTGGCCGTGGTGACTCTCCATCATGGCTGCCACTTTCTGCTCCAGCCTCCACACCTGCTCTCGGTACTTCCTGCGAATCTGTCGGTATGAACTCAGTGCTTTGCTGCAAGAAGCACACCCATAAGACCCGGTTTAGCAGGCGAACAACCACAAATTAAATGTTTTTATCATCGTAATCACCTGTGTGCCTGTGTGAGGCGAGCAATGTGCTCCCCATTGTCCTTCCTGTGTGAGGGGTTGTCTTTGAGTGCTGTGTTTAGGGAGTCATGGACCAGAGCCAGTCTCTTCTTTAGGGCTTGTTCTCTGAGAAAATGAAATGATTGTTCAGAAAGTACCATTAAAGCCATATTTTTGATTAAGCCAAAGAGGATGTTTACTCAAACGGTTTTGTGGAAAGTGTGAAAAGGTTTGCGTTCATCCTCTGTCCTTGACTTCAGAGCACATCTGATGAATTACGTGAGAGAGGAGCGATTCGAGAGAAGAAGAAAAAAACTAACACTCAAGGTTAAAAGAGGAAAAAGGACAGTCTGATGAACCACACGGTGTGAAAAAAAATATTTCCCTTTATCAAAAGTCTGCTTTTCTTCCATCAGTGTTACTAAGCAACAGATAAAAACCAGGAAATAGACAGATTATGTGTTTTCTACTGTGGATTTTACTGCAAGTGATAATTCATCATCTTAAAGCCTTTTCAATTAAAAGTCAACCAAACGATAAAAAACATTGAGTGTAGTATTTTAACAGAACATTCTCTTGAGTTTTCTTGACTTTGTTGTAAAGTAGATGGTATCATGCAGAAATAATTCCCACCTTTGTAGGACTGCCTGCAGCTCCTTCAGAATGGGTCTGGTCAGAGGACCGGTGATGTCCCCTTCAAAAGCAGCTCTTGCAGCATTCTCACTGAGCCTCTGAGGACAACAGTTAATGAGAGTCAATTTAGGTTAAAAAAAATGTGTCACCTTTTTAGTTTCTTGTATTAACAAATTCAAAACAGTTCATTTGTTCTTTTATTTAGATGCTGTTTTTTCTCTGCACTGATGATTCATTTTGAACGTTTTGCAACCAGATTACAGATAATTATTAAGGTTACAAAAGTGGTTACATCAGTCTTATCGTTAAAAATCCACTCCAACGAAAATTGTGTTATTGGTGACTTCATTTGCACTTTAATCTTAAAAGCTGCAGTTTCTCAAATGACCACTTGAGGTGGGTTTCAAAAGTTGACTTGAATGCATAAAAGCCATACTTTGCATCAAAAATAAATGTATATAAAGCCTGCTGTAATTTTTTTAAATGTGTATTTATTTAACATTATATGTTCACAAAAGCATAACCACTGATAACTCTAATTTTACAACATAAAACTCAAACTTACAAGCAGCTTACAAGCAGGGTTTTTAAAATCCCATCAGCTGTCAAAAAGAAAAAAACTGATTGTCACTGTGCTGATCCAAAGAAACTCTTTCGTCTTTTTGACAATGACAGAGGTGAGAAGCATGAATTAATCCTGCAGAGGCAGGACAGCCCAGGAGAAGACTTCGTGGAACCAAAATATCCCTCTTGGCCTGAAGGGATTCTGCATTGGTAGTTGTGTGATTTCCCATGTGGGACATCCAGATTCGAATCAGGTCTGCCACAATAGACCGGCTCCTGCCCTTTCTTGCTCTTTTCACCTTGACTTTGTATTATTTGCTCATAAAAGCAAAAAAAAAAACTTCTGCAGTGGGAGTCTGAGGTACCTGTTGATCAGTCTTCTGGTACTCCACTTCTTCTTGGAGACTCTCGGGGATGAAAACTCCGGCTGCTTCCTGTGCCTTCTGGCCCATGAAACCCCACTCCAAACACCGTAGTTCTTTCTCCTTAAGGCGGATTAAAGCTCGCAGATCAGACATCTCCTCCTAAACCGAAGCATTTGTACCAAAAAAAAAACCAAAACAAAACAGTTATTAAGATATATTTCCAATTAGACTGACTTTTCTTTTCTGACAAAAAAGTTAAAAAAAAAATATCCTGTTTTGATTTTACTTAGGGAGAAACATTTATGCAAGGTTGGTTTATGTCCTTTTGTTGTTTGTTTTGTTTTTGCTAATAAAGCTTTAAAAAATGTTGTTTCTCCCAGGACTGGATCTGATTTTCTGTGTTACTTATTCCTGTCTCTGTGACAGAAACAGAATGTAATCAGTAAGGAGGAATTACACTGACATTTCAGACTCTCTCCTTTCCATCCTTCATGGCTGACTTGAGTGCTGCTACTTCTTTTAATGTGCTGACATTTTCCTTTTAGGTGAGAGCAGTTTACATGCTTGTTGCTTTTGTTTCATCTTTTCTGTTTAACTTTCTGTTATTTATTTTTCCATTCAGTCAACAAGCCAGAGTGAACTACTTTTTAAAAAGGTGTTGCACATAAATGAAGACAAGATCTGTCGACAGGGGTGGGATTTTTCTTCTCCCCGCCTACTTTTTGGAAAAAGTTTTTGCATAATTATAGAATGAATGTATTTCTAATTGAGCCAAATATATCATGGAATAAAATAATACATTTAAAACAAAAAGAAATAAGACCTGTACTAAAATATGCTTTTATTTTACATCAGTGTGTTTGGGTAGTCCAAACATTGGTCGTCAAAATTATGCTCTTGAAGATGATAAAAATGTACCGTCGTCCAGGAATCTAAGTCATAATAGCAAAAAATGCAAGATAAATAAAGAAGAAAAAAGTCATTTATATATAAGTTACACTTTTTAGGAGAAATTTATTTAAGAAAATATAGAACAAGAATGGACATTTTTTCTTGAAAGGCAAATCATAGCTGAATATATGCACACTTGACTACCGTTACACATTGATGTTTATTTAGCTTCTTGAAGCATAAGAGGAGTCTTGAATGTTACTGTAACAACACTTATTCCAATACAGGCATGTCCAAAGTCTGGCCTGTGGACCATGTTTAAATTCCTCCCTGCAGACTCCTGTCATAAAATCAATAGTATTTTAGTAGTTTTTTTTCTAAAAACTGTGTATATTATTTCTTGATTGTGACTGGCTAAATTATGTTTTTATATTTACCTTGAAAAGGGACTACCAGACTACTCAACCTATCTACGACAAGCGAAACGGGAACAAACAGTGTGAAAAATTGACAGTGATTTTGATAAAAAATATATTTAGATGTATTTGCTCTATGGGGAAGAAATAAAAAGTATACAACTGCAATAAAATGTCTTTTCATTTAAATTTAATGTTAATAAAATGGTTGGCCCTTACATATAGCCCTCCTTGGGTTAGAAACTTTAGATACAGCTGTCATATCACATGCTAACAAGCCAACTAAACCCTTTAAATCACTTCATATAACTAAAACACAAATTCTTAATTCTCTGCGTCGCTAACAACTTCTGCCAAGCCTGGTGAAAGACTGATGCTATGGCCAAATTCCCTCATTATGCACTATATAGTGCACTATATAGCGTGTTGGCCGTTTTCTAGTGTTTTCTGAATCTACAATTACAAAATCGAGTGCACTAGCAACTTTCCAAAGTCTTTGCCAAAAACTTGTATGCATCAATGCTCGCCACATTACCCCAAATGGACTAATATTGGCCATATTAGCCACATAAACCACAATGAATTGCAGTAGAACAATTTTTGTGAAAAATGTGTATAAATGTTATTTTTCTTTAACAAACCATCCACATTTTCAGAACACAGTGGAGTCACAAATACATGTCGTGAAACGTTCATATTGATTTGATTTTTACTTTGAGAAATCTGTGACGTCATACAGTATCTGATGTTTGGAAAAACAAATGAAAAGTATTAAGCATGGTGTCTGAATTGCTTTTGAAATCCAGGGCACTTGTTAGGTTTTTAGTGGCGTTGCTTCTTCTTCTGTGTTGCTGCCAGTTGCAAATACTGATACACACACCTACAGCACCCTCTACTGGTTGTTGCTATTTTTCTTCTTCTTTAAAATCACATATAAGTTGCACCCCAGCCAATCTATACAAAAAAAACTTGACCTTTTTTTTGAAAAATACGGTCCCTGACTTTGGAGGAAGGATTTGTTGCTTTTCTCACATTTATCTTAACAAACTCAGACTATCAGACTTTAAATGTGCAGCTCTTACCCTGACGGATATAAGCTCATAAAACAG
>NC_050515.1:14325051-14371513 GCF_002922805.2 Oryzias melastigma | reverse complement strand
GTAAAATGCCACAAAAATATGTTAAAAACACACTTTTCCTTAGAGTGGGTCTTTAAAAGTTTTGTTTTTCAGTCTGTTAGGTTTTTTTCACCCTTTTCCTGTCATACACTCATTCACCACAAGGATAAACATGGGGTTCATTTTCTGACCCACTTGGACATTTAACCACTTTACAGAATTAAAATTAGTAATATTTGTTGAAAAATCAGAGACAGCACATCAGCTATGTATCTGTTTTCTTTTTAAATACAAGGAAAAACACAATGCTTTGCTCTGCAGGGGTCTGGCACAAACTAAATAATTTCCCACCGACTGTGGTGACATCAGTAACTCTGGTTTAGAGTGAGTGGTGGAAACTACTTGGCATCTTCCCTCTTTAGTTCAAACAGTAGTATTAGACGTTGAACGGTTTTACCCTCTGAAGTGGTTTGTAGACCTGCTGTGCTGCAGCATTTCTGCAAAATCTGATATCTGAAGCCAAAAGAGCAAAGTAGCATCAAAGTTGCAGCAGTCTTGTTTGATTTCAGCTGTGTTTGTGGTTTCATAGGTTCACTATTACGTTTGTTTCACTTCCATCCCAGAAGAAACCCTACTATATCACAGCTTTATTGTAAAAATGTTTTCTGACCAACTAATGGGTGAAAAAATGCCTCTATAATTAATTCAAATAAAGTTTTTAGCTTTGTGTTTTAACATATGTTGCTTATAATGTGCTCATTTACACAGTTTAGAATTGTTGACAAATGGAGCTTTTGTATTACATAATTGGAATAATTTAGATCAGTCAAAAACACTCGCTTGTGACCTTCTATTGCGTTAGCAGAAAAAAAAAATAAAGAAAAAGGAGATAAAAAGGTATTTACTTCACATAAGGCTTTAAAAAAGAACTTACATTTAGGCAACAAAATAAACCACTGACAAAACAAGTTGTTTTACTTAATTTGCATTCTTGTGGTCATATTAAGAACCAGGATACATGATCTACATGTTTTTTTTAGTTGATTTCTGTGAGCTGTTGAAGCTGCTTTATAATTTTGACTCGCCTGTTCAGTCGCTCGGTTTCAGGCTCAGGGCTGATGGGGCTGGAGCATGTGCTGGCCGAGTCCAGTGGCGCCCCATCGCCACCAACAGACAGAGGTGTCATGGCTCTCGCAGCTCTTCTGTGGAGTAACGGTGAACCGGGGTAGGGAGGAGAGGCCCATTCCGGACAAAAACCTCCAGCCGTACGCAAGTAGGAAGGAGAGAGACTCCCGGACCTCCGGGACCTTCTGAGATCTGAAAGCTAAAACACCTCGCTTGTTTTAGTCTGTATAGTAGTACTCTTAAAACTATATGGTTCAAAATGATCACCATGTTCATAATTATTATAAAGTCATTTAGTGATGAAGAAACTATTTTTTTGTCTTATAACTGGTCAAAAACGACTCCTAGCACCTTGTTTTTCTCCTCTTCTGCAGGGTTGGTGGAGCTCTGCTGTTCCTCCTGCTGACTCTGTAATGTCAAAGCGGGCTCCTTTTTTTCCAAATACAGCAGGTCCTCTGCATTCTGCTCCTTTGGAAGACTTAATGGACATGATATTCCAAACTCTTTCTCCATCTCCTCCACCATCTGTTATCAGAGAAATACATGTAGGTTAATTTTTGTGGACATCATGAACATGAACTGAAGATATTTTTTTTAATGTTTTTTCTTTCTGTTTTTATACCTGTGTGGCTTTAGTCCAGTTCTCATGAGCTGCTCTAAGGTGAGCCTTTTGCTTCTCTTGATCAGAGGCTGTGATAGGAGCAGCCCAGGTTCTCCTGTAGCTGATGGAGTCCTCCACTGATGTTAAAACTTCCTGCAGCTTTGTCCAGACAACGCCACTGCCCCCTACAGGTGGAAAAACAGAGGTGCATCAATTAAACTGCTACTGAGGATCTCCTCCTTTCAGTGTAAAACATCCATAAAGATGAAGTTCAAACATCGCCAACCTCGATCAGTAAGTGGAGGTTTAGAGGTGATAACGGAGGGAGAGTTACTCTCTGAGCTGCATCTGACCAGACGATGAGACAGTAGATCTGGAACCAGAGGTCTGGATGGAACGGAGGGCCTCAATTCTCCGGGATCGCTGCAAGAATTAGGTATTTATGTAAAATAAATATAATTTATGCATTGTGGAAACTAGTGTATTTTTTTAATTGAAAGTAGGATCTTATACATTTATTATATACTAAATACAGTTTTGCACATTGCCAAAAACTTTGCCCACCTTGGAGCTTTAAGGGACCCCATTGTCTTGTTGAGTTCAGCGATGATGCTAAGCAGGGTGCCTACTTCAGCTTCACACTGAGCCACCTCTGCAGCTGTGGGTTCGAGGCTGATGACCGGATCAGAACCCCCCGGATCAAGGGCATTGCGGTCACAGGGGTTTGGCATCTCCTGATCAAACCCTGAGCCAGCACTCAGGCTGTCACATCTGATCCGCCTTGAGTCCTGGAAAGCAGGATGTTGCATTTGCTTATGAATAATTGTGTTAATTTATCACAGAATTGGAAGACAGTAATTTACAGTACAAATAAGCAGATTTCAGACTGGTTAAAGCTATTGTTTTGCACTGCGGAAAAAGGAGGAAACTAAAACATCCTGAGGTCCAACTTCCTGTTCAGCAAATATTTGTGGACATGCCATCCATTGTTTTCATGTTGGCTAAGCGCCTAAATCATAACATTACACCCAAAAAGGCTGCATTTATATTTGTAACAAATAAACAAATGTTTAATTAACTCTGCACAAACATGTGCAGACAAAAGCAGTAAAAATGCTTTACATTCTTCGTCCTTGACAGGCAAAAAAATTCCAAATCTGCAGTGTCGGTTGCAAAAACAGCATTCTGTGGATAGTTTAGCAGACAAGAGCTGTTATTTCGGACTTATCACCACATCAGAACATAAACTTTAGGAGTAAGTGCTCACAAATCATCCATAAAAGCACCTAAGCGAATATAAAAGTTGCTCAAAAGTTGTTCCATTTAAAAAAAGAAAACATTTAGTAATATTTACAATGGGTGCACCTAATTTCTTGATTCAAAATAAAGCTACAATCATTCAAGAGCATAAAACATGAACATCACTGGATTTATGCCTGTAATGCCAGGGAAAGCTTGGAAAAAAAAAATCTATTTTAAATGACTCACCTCCATGGTTTGTGGCTGGCAACAGACTCCTTTTTTAAATATTTTTTTATAGAAGGAAAAGCAAAAATCTTCTTTAGTCCTTTTGTTTTCTGCAAATATACTTTTCTGCGAATATGTTGTAAGTCAGTTACTCTGCCTCAGCTTAAGCCTGCTCTCTTCGGTCTGCTTTGCTGTTCAGTGGGATGAATGAAGTAAGTGGAAACTGTCAGAGAGTCATCCCCACCCATTCCTCTTGACTCTGAGCCTTTTCCTGTTTTGTCCACAGTTGCCACACACACCATAACTATTCTGAACTGTAGGCATCCAATGAAAACAAGAAGCAATTTTAATTTAAATGATGAAATAACTCACATTTACTGCATTTATTTCAATGTATACACAAATTTAAAGGTTCAGCGTTGTAGTGACAAAACACGTAATTTATCTTGTTTTAACCATATTGCCGATTTTTATTTTATTAGTTACAATATAACTATATTTATTGTTTCAACAAAATAAACCACAAAAACAGCGGGATAACATAAAACAAAACAAAAAAAGTTTTCTTGAGCGTCAACTTCAATACCCATAAGGCCTTTCGCTTCCGGGTTGTATCACTTCCGGTTAGAATCTTGCCGGTTCAAAACAAACCTTTAGCTGCTCGTTTAGTTCCTTTTGACTTCAAATGCGTCGTTGTGAATGATACAGGAATCTTGAACGAGTCATAACTAATCGTCTGGTGAGTATTTTCATATTTTTACTTATATGTTTTATTTCTACAACACGCAACGAGTCTATAGTACTGTGTTTGTTCATGCTAACCAAAGCTAACAGCTAAAGTTGGTGTTTATCTGTGGAACTTATCAAGCTCAAGAGGTGTTCGCTTGTTAATTTATGCTACTTTGAGGCTTTATCAAGACAGTGGACCAAATTACGAAAATGTTTCTGTTGTGAAAAGTTTTTATCACACAATAATATGCGTGATTTTGTCGAGAATTGCCCTTTGTGTAAAGCTCACGTTTTGTACATTATCTTGATTGGAATGAATGCTATTTAGATGTTTCTGAGGAATGACTGTACTGCTCTTTCACCTAAAGTGTTCCAGAAAAGATGAGGACAACAAACAGGAGTTTTCATTTTTAGATTCTTATCATATTTAATGAAAAACTGGAACTTATGAATTGAATGGATTTAATATAAGAGAACTGTTTAATTTTGAGACGATAATCAGATTTTTCTGTTATTTGTTCAATTCAAAGTACTTGTTTTATTTTTTTCAGCATCCCAATTCTTCCATGGAGACACCAGAGCCAGGCCCAGCAGATGGAGAAGAGCGTCCAGTTGAGCTTCGACCTCGGACACGCTCCAACCCAGAGGGTGCCGAGGACCGCCGCAGCAGTACGGGCAGCCTCGGGGGCAACGGTAGCCAAAGCATGGCTCAGTCTGCTGTGGGAAGCCGCGTAGAAGGAGAGGGAGAGGCTTCGACCAGCGACAGTCCTCCCAGCTCAGTCACTACCGCAGTTTCAGTGGCTGCAGCTCAGACTGGAGGTCCTGCTGCTTCAGCTGCAGCAGCGACCGGCACGGCAGCTCAACTGTCCACCTCAGTTGTATCAGCCAAAGACAGGCCAAAGCCCCCACCACAACAGCCAGCACTAACCATGTCCAGCCCTCCGCCAGCAGAGTACCAGCTCAGAGTTCCTCGAGCAAACTGCCCAGAGAAAGTGGTTAGTCCGCTTTTGTTTTTGATTGAGGAAGTTTAACAAAAGTTAAACATTGACTTTCTTTTTTAATTTCCTTCCTCTTCTGCTTTTGTCTGTCGCTTCACAGATTATTTGCTTAGATCTCTCTGAAGAGATGTCCCTACCAAAGCTGGAATCTTTTAATGGGTATTTGATCATTTTAAAGTTGCTGATGGTCCAACGGTTGCAGTTGTGCTTAATTTGAATTGATTTTCATTTAGATCTAAAACAAACGCTTTGAACATATCACAGAAGATGATCGAGATGTTTGTGCGGACGAAACATAAGATTGACAAACGACATGAATTTGCACTTGTCGTCATCAACGATGATGCCCTCTGGGTGAGCACAGTTAACACTAATACATGTGTTGTTAGTTTTTTTGTTTCGTTTTTTTTTTTCTTTATAAAACAAATTTTTTTCACAGTTTTCATTCATGTTGACTTTGAATTTGTTTCTCAGCTGTCAGGCTTCACCTCTGATCCCAGAGAGCTGTGCAGCTGTCTGTATGACCTGGAGACCAACGTGTGCGAGTCCTTCAGTATCCTTTTGTTTAATCACATATTAAAAGAAAGTTATTTTAGTGGATACAATTGTAAATCAGATTTTTTTGTGTGCACTTTTATCCTTAACTGTTGTTTTTTAGACCTAGAAGATCTCCTTAATGTCATGTAAGTAAAGCTTAACAATAACCAACGTGACTGTTTGTACATGAGCACATGGAAGTAGTATGTTTTGAACATTTGCTCTGTCTGTGTGCCTCTTCAGACGTCAAAAGATCGAGTTGCCATTGGTGGAAAATGTTCAGACCATTCCACCTCCGTATGTGGTGCGGACTCTGCTCATCTACAGTCGACATGCAGGACCACTACAGTTCAACCCCCCGGAAGCTGTCAGTGTACGTAAGAATTTCTATTTTATCTGCAGAAACATCTCCAAAAACTCTCCTTTTTCATAAGTATTATGTTGTTGTGAGTCCTGTGTTGTTGTCATTTACGTTTTCTTCATGTGTTTTGCTCCAGAAAATGCTGCAGTCTCCTTACTTTTTCTTTGACGTGGTCTATTTACACAATGGGGTGGATGAACAGGCCGAGGAGACCAGCTGGAGGGTGAGTGGAGCTCAAAGATCTGAACTATGTTTTGTTCTACTGTAAAGCCCTGGCTCAAAGGACGGTCATGGTTCATAGCAGTTTTCCTTCCACCGCCATGTTTCACAACAGCAGCAGCTTCAAAGAATTTGCCAGAACTCCAACAATTACTGCCACACATGGTGTTTTATTTTGAAAATCAAAAGGATTCTCTTCTTCAATATCACTCTTTCCTATAAAGAGTTCCAGTGGCTCTGGTGTAAATTGGTGTGAATCAGCTGCTGCAACATATTCAAATGCAACAGTACAGGGCTGGTGTGCACTTCTTGAACAGTCATTTTTATTTACAGACGCTTATGTTGTTCTCGAATCTGATCCTTCATCCTGTAATCCTGTCCTTTGTGTCGAGGTTTCCAATTGTTTTTTTATTTTGAGTTTTTGAGCGTGAATGACAATTTTTCACATGAAAATTCACTTAGACCAGGGCTCAGAGTGGTTTATTATAAGAATAAGCTTAAAATGTATTCTCTGTAAAGTCCTTAAGGTATGTAAATAAATGCATGTGCAAATATAGATGAAAAAAACATTAGATTCTACACAAATGTTGTCATGTCTATATTCAATAGTAAAAGGAGACGATGGATAAAACCGTAATTTAAATAAATCTACTGCAACAAGAGGATCTAATTTCACACAGGGTGCATTTTATTTTGAAAGGAACTTGGATGTGCTGCTGACAACGGTGAAATTAAAATTAATTCAAGAAAAATATAACCCTGTCATAATTTTGATTCTGGTAAATATTTAAAATCTAAATGTTATAATTGAATGGTTTAATGTTCAAAATAATATTAAGTGTATTTTTTAAACATGAAGTGGGACTTTGCTGCTCTAGCTGGGCTCTATTAGCTTTAAAAATAACAGACCCCTGACTTAAACGATAGCTATATTATTTTTATTGCAAACATAAAAAAATCAAAACTTTATTTTATCAGCATATATATATATATATATTTATTTTTCAAAAATTCAGAAAATAAGATCCCTCTCCAGATGCTTGAATGATTCACAGCTCTCTTTGACTCTCTCGACGTTTTTATCTCCTGCAGGACAACTACTCCTCCTTCTGTAACCTGGACTCAAAGGGCATGTGTTATCGCTTTGAGGTTTCTCTCAGTGGACCTGCTATAGAGCTGCACAACTGCATGGCCAAGCTGCTGGCTCACCCTCTACAGAGACCTTTCCAGAGTCATGCGTCCTACAGCCTGTTGGAGGAGGATGACCCCGAGGATGCTGAAGCCACAGTCTAAGAAGGGACAAACTTATAAATCTTCACACTTTAGTTATTTTTTCTATATTATTACTGTACTTGTAGAAAAAAAATATATATTGTTTTTGTCTGGGTTTCTGCTGCCTGTAGTTCTTTAGAACAAAGCCTTTATGTTTGTTTTAGACGCAACAAATGATTCATTAGAGTTGATGAGAAATTAGGAACTAAAAGCATGTGTTTTTCTTTTTCCTTTTCAATCAATAACTGATTTCTGTGTAAGTCATTTTTTTTTAATTAAAAGCCTTTTTTCATAAATTAATCCCTGTATAGATATGATCATGATTATATTATTTTATACATTTTCCCTTCATTACTTTTTCACATTAATTTCTTGTTTCTTCTTTACATCGAGTCACACAGACAGTGAAAGAATGTACCTGTTGAAGCTTCTCCTTGATTTTTGACCTCTGGGCTGACTTGATGGTGGTTCTCCTGCCAGTCTAGCTGCACTAAACCCAATGTATAGACACGTTTTTTAAATGTTTCCGAGTATTAAAACAAGAATGATAAATGTGATGGAGGAGTGTTTGATGAGAGGTTTTGTCAGGAGGTGGCAGCAAATTCCCTCCAGAGGATCGAGCCTCAGTTGTAAGTCTTCTCTTTAACAGCTGGTATATTCCGTTTTTACTGGTTGAGTTGTCATTAACAGACCTAACATCATATATAAATGATATAGCGTATAAAAAATGAGTATTTCTTCCCCACTTCCTGTCTGGTCGGTTATCTCTGGAGGTGCCAGTCTTCTACCTTCTAGGTTCCTGCTTCCAGATCTTATCTGCCGTCTCCCCGTCTTTCTTCTGTCACTCCAACGTTACTTTATAAATCAGTTATTTTCAAATGAGGACGGGTTGTCAGGGAGACAATGGGGGAGCAGGAAAGCCCCAAGCTCAGAGGACCTTTACCCTTTCACACCCTTCCCCAGCGGTCCCCACCGGTCCTCACGTCATCAGAGATAACAGTAGAGGGGGGGACCCTGAGTCTGTGCGCTGCGGGGCGAATTTGTTATTCCCTCATTCCTGAGGAATGACAGGTCCCTATTGTTTTCATCCTCTCAGCCCTTCACTGCCATGACTCCTTTCCGTACTTCCACCAGACAGGATGTGGTGGAGAACTTTTTTTTTCTGTTACTATTTGGCATTTTCTGCTTAACTCCCAATGTTGAACATTGTTCAAGCATCACTGGGGGATTTCAATGTGTACTATATTTAAAGGTGGCCCTGGTTGAAAATATTTTTTCCAAAGACATCTCGTCTATAGGAGTAGAAAATAACTAGGAATTGAAACCAATGTCAGGAAGTTCAAATGTATCTCATATTAGTAAAAGTGTTGTAAAATAGAATCTATATGACCTCCTTTAGTGTATTTATGGTACAGAGAAAATAGGATAAAGATGAAATATTCAGCAAAGTAGATGTATTAAGATGTGTGAAAATTTTCAGTCTTTTTACTTAAATATTTTTGGGGTTTATATGCTTATTTATTATTTAGTATAAAAAAAATAGTAGGAAAAAACATGTTTTGATGACATTTTTTGTCACTTGTCTTCAAGCATTTAGAGATGCTCACAGTTCTCTTTTTGTGAATCAAGTTTAAAGTCTTAAAACAAAATTAAAGCATAAACAATATAGATCACCGCTACAAATTGTAGCCAAACTGTCCAAAATAACTTGCAGGGACACGTTTTAAACTTTAACTTTCAAGCCCATGTCAAAAGTTGAAGTCTCTATCACTGAAGGGTCTGAGAAAGTAAGAAATCTTCAAAAAAAAAAAATTAAATTCCAGAAACATTTAAGTTTTTTTTTTTTTTGGCATTATACAAGTCAGTTTTACTCTAGGATATTTGTTTTTTAATCAGACATGATCTTTCTAGAGCAGGGCCCTACAATGACAGCGGATACACTTTCTTAAAGCGATTTTCCTTCATATGTGTCTAAATTAGTCATATGATCTTAAATCCTTTACAACTTTAAGGGAAGCCAAATTTTCAATCTTCTCACGTATCCGAGCAAATCTGTGTTCCTCCACTTTGGAGTTTCTTTATAGTTTTTTGGAGACATTTTTGAGAAGGTTACAGATCATCAGCAGTGACAGTTTACGTAAACACTTTTGGCTATGAGCCCGAGTCAAACCGTTAATCTATATTTGTCAAAATGTTTTTAACCCTTTAACACATGTGCCCCACTGTTTATGTTCTTTGATTTACTGTCAACCGTAAGCCGCTTTTGTCCTTTAGAATCTGCTGGAATTGCGTTGATCAAGTTAACGTTTGAAAAATTACAGTACATTAAAGATTTTATGTTTGAGCGTCACTGACGACACCTCAGGTCTTATAGGGTTAAATCTCTATTGCTTCATAAGCGATAGGAAATGAGGATGTTATCATAATTTTGCAAATTATGCACCAAATGATTTAAATTATTGATTTTTCTATTGAAAAATAAGCTGCACATATTTTTGATTTTACTTAATATTTCCATGTCTTTTGTTGATACTTAAGGATTCTTAATGATCTGTCTGTAAATATCTGATTAGAAGTTATGAACCGATTATTGATAATTCATGTAAAGTAAATGGTGAGTGGGATTATATCAATTCGTTTCCTCCCATTCTCAATCATTTGATGCCTAATTCTTCTGTGTCTGACATGACTTTGTAAGGATGTAAACCTCTGTTAATTGTTTATGCATTACCCTTGCTTTGATTGAAGTAGACAAATTCTCATCTATTTTAATGATAAGATTAAATCAAACTATTTGTATAAATCAAACAAAATCACTCAAAGTGCTTTACATAAAACAAAATCACGCACAAACACAAACGACATGAATAATTACTAAAATGATGGAAAGATCAGGGTAACTAAAAATGTGCCAACTTCCAATTAACTTAAAACCAATTACAGAATGTTATCTTAAATGTGTTATTTTCAACTAAAAACAGTCTTCCAGCAACATTTTATTTGTGGTGCTCAAAATTCCCTTTCAGTGAGGTATCATTTCACAGTCTGCTCAATCTAGATGAGATGGATTGGAGTGAAATTTACAAGAATTTTCAACAAATTAGCACATATAGAAAAAAAAAAAAAAACTGGTACAAGAAGAGGAAAAACGTGCAAGAAATGGAAAATTTCTGAACCTTTGCATTTGGAGGTTGTACTGTGACAGGGGTTAGAGGGGAGGAGAGGGGAGGGCCAGGATGGACCGGAAGTCAGCCTCCAGCACCCTTTATAAACCCAAGCCCCTTCACACATCTCAGGGTCACCATTTCTGCCTGAAGCTCTGTGCATCCTCACAGCACAACTTTAGAGACTTGAGGAGTTATTTTTTTTTTTTTTAATTTTAATCTAGATCTCAAATATCTTGTATCTGTGCTGGAGAAAATATCAAATCTGACAGCAATCCTTGTGGATTTTTTTTTCTTCTTTTTTTCCTTTTGGGGCCATCACTTTTCTGCTGAGCTCGCCGAAAACCAGCTGCAGCCATTTCTCCTCCACCTGCCATGTACAGCTCCAGCTACACCCGGGCCAAACTGGGCCCGTTTGAGGGAAGGGAGCCCCTGCGCAGATCCAAAGGGAAGAGCTGCGGCTACTACATGAGGATCGTCTTCTTCTTCTCCTCTCTCATCCAGACGCTCATCATCGTCAGCCTGGTGCTCTTCCTCATCTATGGACAACCAGAGAAGTCTGCAGAGGAGAAGAGGGTCATGGTTTGTGGTTTCATTCCATTAAGCAATTTTAGTCTATATTTCTCTTAGAATATCTAAAAGCAAGCTTTTGTGTAAAAAGCATTTTTTGGATTAAATGTGACTGATGATGTGACTTTGGCTTTGGAATGCAGAGCTGATGCTGCTGATGCTCTGTCTGTTGTAAAGGAGCTGGAGCAGGGATTCAAAAAGCTGAGTGACAATAATGTGCAGCTGAGAAAGGACAAAGCCGATTTGGGAAGTCAGCTGAGCGCTCGGACAGCTGAGAAAGCCGCTTTGGAGAAGGAAATCGAGAAGCTGAACAGGACAGAACAGCAACTTAGAATCAGAATTGTGAGTCGGCATTAAAATATGCAAAATATACACTTTTATTGGGTAACAGTGCATTTTCACACCCCATTATTTGTTATCTTCTGTTTTTACAGGCTTCCTATGAGAGAGCTGCTTCAATAAAGACCTCGCCACGGTGTCCGATCATGCCCATCCAGCCTCCTTCTGCCAATTCCAACAGTAAGAGTCAAATGAGGATTCAAACTTATTGTTTTAAGATAACACTTTAACCCTTTAACACCCAAGATGTCGTCAGTGACACTTAAATACAAACATATTTTAACTTTTTAACCGTAGACACAAGCCGCTTTTCTCCTTTAGAATCTGCTGGAATTACATTAATCGTGTTAAAAGTTGAAAAGTTGCAGTAAATCAAAGAACATAAACCCTGGAGCTCCGGTGTTATTAACATAAATTGAAAAACATGTGTCCACTTCACATTTTAACAGATTTTCCAACCAATAAATATTGAAAAGTCGCATGACTTAATGAGTAAATGTGTCATGCATTCAAAAAAACATGAAACAAATGAATTTTACTTGTATTGCAATTATAAAAACAGCATCCCTGGAACCAGAAATGGGAAAATAAATGAAGTTTGATCATAAAAATCAGAAGAAAACAAAAATAAATTCAAGATTTTTAGTCAAATTTGCACAAACTCCAGATTTTATCTTATTTGTAGTCACAAATTATGACAAATGATATTATATTTATTTGGTTTACCTGTACTGACAGTTTTCCTCTGAAATCTGCAGACGAAGTGAAGGGTTTGCAGAGTGTCATCAATCAGCAGAAAGCTAAGATAGACCTTATAGACTCCAACTTCACTCAGACTGTTCAGTATCTGAGTCAGGAGAGGGACAACGCCCTCAGAGACAGGGACCTACAGCTCCAGGAGGCCATCAGGCTGCGCAAAGACAACACCCTCGTTAAGGAGCAGCTCCACGAATACACCAGGTACCATCAAGCCTTCCTCACTGCTGTCCGAGAGCCTAAGAACGTACAGTACGTGACCTACATTCAAACGGTGGTCTTTCACACCCTTTCTCCACTAGGAAGTGCAAAGAGGACTTTGCGAGTTCTCTGGACGGGATCCAGACAGTGACCAGGGACTTCCTGAACCGCATCAGCGGTCTGTTTCCCCACTACCAGACCTTTCACCTCACCTGTGAGAGCCAGCGGCTGGAAATGGAGAAGATTAAAAGCAGCTGCACAAACCTGTCCAGAGACATTGAGAATAAGTTCCAGATGTATCTGGACAATGTCGGCAAGAAGGTTTGGGAATGCAAAATATTTTTTGTGTGTGTGAACCCTGTGGGGAAAGAGAAATTATTTTTATTGGAATCAAGATCAAATTCAAGTAAAAAGGTTTTAAAAAGTAGTTGTTGGGGTGTGGACCTTGGAAACCTTTGCTTTTATAAATCAATTCATCACAACTTATCTATGGAGCTAATTTTTCTATGGAGCTAATTTTGGGCCAATATTATTTGAAACCCAAATGAAACAGCTTAAAAAAATGGTGTTTGGCCAAAAAAAATGTAAAATGTCTGAAACTTTTTGCTATTCTAAAATTAACTTAATAGCTTTCAGCTTCAAATGTTCTGTTTTATAGGTTTCAAAACTCAAAATTTCAATCTTAAGACTTTTTTTCAGTTTCAACGGTTATTTTTTTTTTTTTACTTTTTGAATCTGAAAATTTCAATTTCAAAACATTTGGCCCCGTTGTGGCGCATTAGGGCGGGGCTTTAACAGGATGTTAAGAAAGGACGTTTTCGATCTTTTCAACGTTTATTTTAACATTTTCAATGTTTTCTACTTTTTCTAAAGATGTTTTCAATGATTTGGACCTTTTCTAAGGACGTTTTCGATGCCTGTCTGAACAGGCTAGAACAGCGTTTTAGACGTATGGTTTATGCGCCATAAAATTCAGCTTTTTACACCCAACTTGGGACAACTTCAGACTATGATAGTACAGACTAAGCAGCCATTTTCTGACCGTAATTATCACAGTTCTCAGAGTCAGTGAATGCACTGGGACTGAAGTTTCCACCCTCATCGATTTTGATTGGTCCTTCGTATAAGCCCCGCCCCAACGAGCCACAACGGGGCCAAAAGCTTAGAAACAGAAAATTTCAGATATGAAAACGAAAAAAAAGAGATTAAAGTGAAAAAAAGATTTGAACCAGAAAAACATTTTGAAATTGAATTTTTGAGTTGTGAAACTCCAAAAAATTTAGCATTTGGTTTCAAATAATGTTGGCCCCAATTTAACTCCAAACTCATTTAATTTTTAAAGCAAATTTATAAAAATTATTGGATGTGGAATTCATTTAACCATGGAAAAGAAGACAAATTAGTGGATTTTTAAAAATCCGAGGTCAGATTTTATAAATGCACTCTGATTCATTTCTCATAAAACAAAAGAAAGGGGAAGCCATTCACTGGTGCGAGGAAGTGTAATCACAACATCGTTCCTGTGAAATATGACTAAAGAGACAGATGTCCTTTAGAGGTCAAAGAGGTGAAGCATGTGGCTCAGCTGATAAAGGAACTCAACTCATCAAAACTGTATTTTATACTAACAAAGGAGCAATAAACTTACAGTGACATCTACAAAAAGGAATGAATCAACTCGATTTCCTCCAACGTCTTTAGTGGCGACAAAGTGCTTTGTAATTGAAGTTTAATTAAAAGAATGTTATGCTAAGAGGTTAGTTTGACATGCAGTTCTTTTAACCCTAACACCTAAAAAGTTATTAAAAATGACAAATAATCTAAATTTAAGTATTTACTTTTACTCTGAAGCAAAAAGTGGCCATATTTGGCTGATTTGACCACTTGTTTGTAACAAAACTACAATTTAATGAACAATCCATCCTATAAACTTCCTGAACAGATAACAGTGTCACATCATCTGCACTGCATTCTCTTATCGGTGACGCAGAGGAAAGCGAACGCATCATTCAGACTGATAAGTTCGGTGAACTGCACACCTCTTGCTTCCTGCTGGAGACATGAAAGTCTCCTTTATAAAGAAATATATGACTTTTTTTTTTTTTGTAGGTGGCTGAGATTCAAGCCCTGTCCTCTCAGAAAGAGGTGCAGAGTAGACATTTGTCCGCCGATTTGAAGCAATGCGAGGATAAGATGAAGGATGCAATCGCCACGGCAACCAAGGAGTTAGAACGCAAGCAAGGGGAGCATGATGAGAAGGTTCATAATGCTTTGAGACACATTACTTTCACTTATTTGTAGATGACAGTCTTAAAGCTAATGTACGAATTTGTCAGGTGGAGAAATTGCTGATTGAGCAAAATCGACTGAGAGAAGAGAAGAAAAACCAAGAAGAGAAGGTGGCCCAGAAAGACAGAGAGATTCTGGATCTGCAGACGAGGCTGTCTAACAAGGTACGAGTGCACACATGCTGTATGAGTCTGACCAACAGAACCACAAGACAAGATGATAATATTTTATTGATCCTGAAAGTTAAAGTCCCTTCAGTTGTCACACATCTAGGTGTGCGAAATTAGTTTTCAGCATTTGACCAATCTCCTGGGGGAGCGGTGAGCTGCAGACACAGCTGCACTCAGGAACCGTTTAGTGGTTTAACCCCCCCAATCCAACCCCTTAATGCTGCGTGTCAAGCAGGGAGCCACTTTAGAGTCTTTGGTGTGACTCGACCTGGATTTGAACCCATGACCTTCCAGTCTTAGAGCGGACACTCTACCACAGGGCCACTGAAATTTCAACAGGAAGGATAAATCAGAGGAATAACAAACATGGTTTTTAAGATCTAGAACGTTTTAAGAGTCAGAAAAGCTGTATACTTTTGAAAACTAAACATCCTTTTGCTTCATAGGGGGTTCCATCTAGAACTGGAGTCCCATATGGAGCTTCACAGCCGGGTGGACAGACTCCTACTAACTTCTCCTCCAGTGGAAACCCGGGACATGGCATCAGCAAAACTCCCACGGTAAGATTGAAGCTCATCTGAAAGTCTTAACAATTTCAGTTCATATTCACACTTACTAGTTTGTGCCAAATAACTGCAAAAACCGAGTATCTCTGCTTCCAAATTCCCTGGATGAACGTTTCCTGCACCAAATTCAACAATAAAAGGAATATTAATGTGTGAGGTAACATTGTGAGCAATGTTTCTTCCTGATGGCCCAAAATAAAACATCCCAAACGGCTTTTTTGTAATATTGTCAAAACATCAATGCCAGAAACAGCAGTTTTATTATGTAACTTTTGTCAATGCTTTGTCTTTCAGATGGGTTAAAATAAGCCCACTTTCCGTGTCTGCCTGTTACCAAACGCCGAACTGAAAGGAAACAAACGTGTATATATATTCCCACCATGAAACTCCTCAGTACAACCTGTAAATAGTTTGCTTTCATATCAACATAAATTTATTTTTTTTATCGTTTCTGCTTGTAAAATCCTTTTTGTTTAGCTGTGAAGTTGATGATGTACATTTTTTCTGGTGTCACTCGTGCTCTGTTGTGTGTTTGGTATAAGATTAACTCTTAATAAAACATAAAAACCCAGCCTCTTCTCTTTGGTTTCTCATATATTTCCAGCATCCTTACATCTGCAGCCATGAGGTGTCCCGAAAACCATAGGTCAAAAGCATAACACTTAAATGTCCCGCTCGTCTGGGCTCAAACGGCTGCTTTTATGGTAAACTAAACTGGAACGAGGAGGCTAATGTTCATTTTTATGGGATATTTTACAAGAACGGAGCTATTACAGGAGCTGTCCTTAATGTTTACGGCTTCCTTTTCCTTTAGAAGCATGTGGTAAGAAGTATGCATGGCTGGAAACAGCTGCCATGGTTTTTATGGTTATTGTGGGTCCATTTTGAACCAAAACAAAACAAACACAAAAAGAACAAAAGGTACAGTCTCCATGTAAAAAAAAAAAGAAAATACCACTAAAAATATTACATTTTGAGAAAATGTTTTAAGCCTAATATAAAGATGTGTGATTCTGCAAGTTGATGCAAGTCCAGCTTTTTAAGTTATCTCTAAATTTGGTTTTTAAAAGTACTTTTTTGCTAAATCAAAAAATACTTCTGCTTGATTCATATGAAATTATGGTTTCTGAAAATGTTTAAGTGATAAACTTCCATGAAAAATGTCAACAATTCTATGATGTGATAATAATAAAACCTAGTAGTGGTTTCTAAAATGTACATTGAATCTTTACAAGCTGAGTGAAACACAAAAGTGGAAAATATTTAATATTTTGTAGCAGTAATGTGCCAAAAAAAACAGTCCTCTTTAGTGCCAATCCCAGTAAACATTAAAAAGATTTAAATTCTCAAAGTCTTCTTGTGTTTCTGATGCATCTATTTGCAATTTTTTATCAATTTGTTTGGATTTTTTGTTAAATATTGATAGACAAATTAAGAAAGAACACATATTGAGACTTTAAAACCAGCATAATTAACATTTTATAAATTTCAGTGTTAGAAATATTTTATATTTTCAAGGAAATATAACATTATGTTCATTTTTTTTACTAAATGTGAATGACCTCTGACCACAAATATATAAAAATAAATGTGACCCTTTATCTTGTTTATACCACTTTTTATGAAACTCCTTTCAGAAATGTGTGAATTACAAAAAAAGATTTTTTCCCTAAGGAAAAACAAAAAAACAAAATTGGAGTTCTTTTCCATGAAACACAAACGGTTCAGGCTCTCTGGTGAATGTGAGCTCACAGGTGAGTTTGTCTGCCTCCTGTCAGCAGGAAATCCTTTGTTTAGCATGAAGTGTTTTGGATTCCATGTATAGTCCCAAACACATACACCCAGTCACATGGTTGGAACTGGTTTGGTCCACTCCTTAGCCTCAAGACGGCCACCAATCAAAACCTCAGGAAGCAGACGGACAGCGTTCATCCGTCTCAGACCAAAGTGTACCCATTGATTCATCCAATTACATAACATTTATTGAAAACTGCTATTTTTATTTATATTTAAACATTTTCTTCATTTAAATTGTTTTTTTTTTTTACTTGGAATTTAGGCAGATCCTTTCAAAAATAGTGACACTTCAATCCTATTTTAAGTATCTCAGAAGTCCAGCTAAATTAATGGGAATGTCAAACAGTCTTTGATCCTGATGATACATTGGGCAAAAAATAAGACACAGACAAACAATGCAAATGACAGAATAAAAAATGTGTATTTATGACAGCTTTCCTGAGCCAAAGACAAAGCTCTGAATACATCACTGCACGACACATTTACGCATTGGTCCTGCTTTCAACTAAACACTTGACTTCTAATAAATCAGTTGGAACATGAAAGAGGAGCAGAGGAAAAGAGCGATCAGAGGGATGAGGCGTGCTGGAGAGTCCTGCAGGGACAGCCCACTGCAGCGCCTGCACTGGGGGCCGTCCCAGGCTGGTCGGGGGGAGAAAGCAGCTGGGGAAGAAAGGTGGGAGTTCAACAAGGAAACATAAATATTTAATCAAGGCCAGATTGACATGTGAACAAAGGGCATGAAGAGCATTGACTACAGAAAAATACCCATTCCCACAGAGGGGAGGGGGGCATCCCAGACTACTTCTTTATTCGTCACTACTTTATGGTGGAAGTATACGGTGATTGCAGATCCTTAAAACTACTTAGGACCAAATTGATTTGGGCAAAAATAGATTTTTTCAAAGAATTAATAAGACACACCTCCTAATAGCTTTGCGGAGAGAGTGTTAGTGTTAGCCTGGGGGCGGAGCAGACTCTTCCTGAAAGGGGCTGTCTCACATTGTGACATCAGCATGTGAAGACCCACTCGTTTTCATGTATGGGAGGGGCTGCTGCTGAGAGCGCAGGTTTTTAGAGGAATACTCAGAAATACGTGAACGGATCAAAATACCCTTTGGGGTTCTTTATAGTGAGGAATCAACAGCATAATACACTTAAAAGCTCAAAAAGTTGTTTTTTCATTGTGTAGCCCCTTCAAAAAAGTCTGAAACAAATCAAACTATGAAAAACAAGCTCTAATCTAATATAAAAACATACATTTTTTTTAAATAAAAAGGAAGTTTACAACATCTTAAGCAAAAATATTTTATTTAAAAAAAAAACAAATCACATAAATGCATAAATTAAATACATAGTTTTATGTTAAATAACCAAAGCAACAAAACAAACAAAAGCAATTACAACAACAATCATATTTTTTTCAGAAAAGTATACAACTATATAAATACAGTGATATTTCTTGGCTTTTGGTTATGATGCTCCATTTTTATCCATAAAGTTTCTGGATTACTGTTTTTTTATTCATCAGGATTCAGCGATTTTCAAATACTTTATTAAACTTAAAGCATTTTCAAGTTACTAAGAGGTTTCAGTGGAAAAAAAGTCCAGCAGGTTAACTGTGAAAACAGCACAAGTCTGACTCTATTCTCCGACCTGATGTTCTTTTTCTTCTGTTATATTTACTTTAATGTCCACAATCTTTGCATTTTATTGCTTTTCCTCATGTGTTTTTTTTTTATTTTCCAATACAGAAGTCTTTGAAGATGATATCCAGGATCTCCTCCGCTCCGAGTTTCCCAGTGATCCTCCCCAGGCTGGTGAGAGCTAGACGGACCCCGTCAGCTGCCAGAGCCAGGTCGGTGTCACGCAGTTTCTGATACTGAGCCAGAGCCACCACGCACTGCTGCAGGTGGGCCCTGTGGCGCGCCTGGGTCAGGGTGGGAGCACCAGACAGAGGGTCACCGCACCTAGAGAGGAAGCAAAAGAACAAAATGGGCTACAACAAACAAAAGAGCCATTAAAAGTTGTGCTTTGATTTGTAGATGAGGGTCAAGAGAAGCGAACTTCCGTCATAAAAACCCTAAAATGTGATCATAAATCTATCTGCAGAGGAGAATATTCAACTACTTTCCACAAAAAAACACTTTTTATATGTACTTATTCAAAGTACTTGCAGTATTTTTGTCAGCTTTGGCTGAGTCAACATGTCTGAAACTCACAGAATCTTAAGTCGGCTGTGAAACACTGAGAGGAAGTCCTGCAGCCCCTCATGAGTCTGACAGGAGAGCAGACACACAGGGGGGAGTCCAGAGACCTCGTTCAGCTCCCGCTCCAGCTCCCGTCTGTGAGCTTCAGGCAGCAGATCTGTCTTGTTTAGCACCAGGAGACACCTGTCTGCAGGAAATGACGTGAAACACCAAAACTCAAAGATTCATTCATCTGTAGGGGACTTGAAGAAAGTGGATTAAAGTACTGCAGCTGGACAACACTCAGAGAAAGTGTGTCTTTTATTTTGAAAGGAAGCCACGTTAACCTTTGTTATTAACTATTTAATGTATTTATTAAAAAAAGGCTATTTTCTCTTTATTCTCAATGATAAATAAAAATCTGTCATATTTTTATAAGAGGTAAACTCAGATTTTGTGGCGCTTATGGCTCTTTAAGTGTTAAAGGTTGCAGACCCCTGATGTAAACAGGGCTAACAAAGATGGTGAATGTTTTTTTTTTAATGTGCACAAACATTTCTGTGAAAATATACAAGTAATTTGTTAGAGGGGGTGATTTATTGACCTTTGGAGGCCGACTCCGTATCATACCTTTGTTGGTCTGCTTCAGGTCAGGCAGAACACTCGTCAGGTTCTCCTGAAGGATGTCTGCAGCTTTCTGTACCTCACAGGGAAGCAGGACAGAGTCCACCACCACCAGAGTCAGATCAGCCTGTTGTACCCTAAAGGAACAGAAATGTTTGAACCCGAATGCCCCTGCAGATCCATCAAAACAAGCCGATGCTCTAATGTTCCCCTTGATCTAAGTACACGTTTCCAGCAACAGAGCAAAGACACATGTCAGAGTTTTCCGTTGTTTGGCTTCACAGAATAATATGAGGCGACTGAAAAAAAAAACGATCGCCGACATGAATTTATTTCCCTGGATGGTCCTAACTTGGAGAAGTGCCGTCCTGCATCCATCCAGTTGTAAGGTAGCAGCAGGAGTGGCAGCGGATGCTTGTACTTACCACATCCTTCCTGTAGTGACCCGGGTCACAGGCTTCTGTCCCGCTCACAAAGTTTCCTACAGAACACTAAACGCCCACCCTTCCCACAGAGGCTTCACGCTGGCCGAACAAACAGTAAAGGAAGATAAAACCTTTATTTTGTCAGGTCTTTATCATCCCACTAATGCGTCATTATCGTTCTTATCACTGTTGTTTTTATGGAATTGATATATCGCCTAATAACTATGGCTTGCCAAGAAGACAAGTACTTTGGGAAACACTTGACATTAATGTTTTCTGACAAGAAAATGTGTCATATTTAATAGAAAATTTGTTTAATTTAACTGTTGAGGTTAAAAGAAGTTTGTTAAACACAGAAGTTTCAATAAAGCTTTGAAACATTTTTATTTTATCCTGTAAATCAAACACGTGCCCTAACACACATATCTGTTCTGCCTTGACATAGACATAAGTCTCCCATACATGATCAATCTGTTAACGCCGGCCCTTCATTATGCAATCTCCCAAGTGTAATTGTCTCATGTATTTATACCCGAGTCTCAGCTTTAGTATAAACTCTGGCAGTTACACAGACACTACAGAAATGACTTATTTCTTCCTTTCTTTGTTTTCAAGAACACTGGCCTCCGCATTCGTTTGCCTCGTTCAATTAGTCACGTGTCAAAAGTTGCTGAAGCAGCGGTCATGTGTTGCTGAATCCTGAGGAGGCAAAAAACCCAGAAACTTCAGGTGAAAACCCCCACACACCTCGACGTCCTTATGCAAGGTGTTGCAGGCACAGTGGTGGTAGGAGGATGATGTGGGCTTGCTTTGTAGCCACAGTTTCTGAAAACCTTGTAGACGTCAGTCTATGTTAAATCAGGCAGCTAAAGCTATTTTTTTTAACTTGGCAGTCACATGACAGATACGACGTCACAGAACCTCAAATCTTATGAAACTAGGAGAAATAGATCTAAAAATTATGGGAGTATTCCCAGTAAGGTCTTTAAATTTTGAGGATTTGATGCTCAACTGTCAAGCAAAAAAATAATGCGTCTGTTTGAGCAAAATTCATCAAATAGAACTACAAAGTTCATGTACAGCCGCCTTATTCCACCTCATCTTTTGACCTACTTTAAAAGTCTTCCCAGAAGTCGTTTAATTATGATTATGCAGCTGTTGGCCAAATCTAGGACATCGTTTCTGCAGAGCGGCAGGAGTTCATCAGAAATTCACCTCAGAATTGTGGGTGGAACTGTTGGTGCGGAGTAACCCCGCCCCCATTCCCCTCGACGTTATGGAGATAGAATGGAGCAGGTGGCTGGTGGACCACCTGGCGTATTTTGCACGTAACATTTAAGATATTTTTTTGTTACATTCTTTTCTTCAGCTTCTCTTTTTTTCACAACTATTTGATGAAAAAAAAATGCATAGAAATTAAAATTTTAAGCTTAATTTTCTTTACATATGTCCATCATCATGAAAAAAAATGCCACAAGAACATGTTAAAACAATTTTTAAAATAAAAAGACTATGAGTACTATAGTATAATGCACAAGTCTCAGAACTAGCAGTGAGCCATCTAGTGGCTACCTGAGGAACTGACTTGACAAGCTACTTTTTTTTTTTTAAACTAACCTTAGACGAGGTGAAATGTTACCAGAGGAGAACTGTGTGAACCTAAAACAGGGGACACTTCATGAAAGAAGGGAAGAACACCTAAAGTCTAATAACAGCATACAGAAATGTTTTTATAGTGGTTTTGGCTGTTTGAAGTGATTCTACAGAATGAAGAATGTGTATTTGGTTTTCCTTTAACTTTTCTTTGAGTTAATGTAAGACCCTATAGCAAAAAATTCTAAAAATGCCTTGTTATGTATACTAAAAGTTCTTCTTTCTTTGCCACATAATTGTTCTATAACTTTTTGTCAGTACTACAGCTTAAAAAAATACTCCTGTTATTTAACAAATGTAAGAGACTTCAAGACCCACCCCAATGAAAATGGTCTTTTTTGTGTTTTTAACATGTCCTTGTAGCATGTTTCTCATAGTAGAGGACCTATATAAAATAATTTACGATTAAAACAGTGTTTCCTGAATATTTCTTAATCCAAATTGCGTTTGATCAGAAAACCGGATGCTTGAAAATGCTCAGACTAGTGATGCAGCTACTGAAATGAGCGTGCCAAAGTCTTCTATCCCCCTGCGTGCATCCTGGCCCGCTTATGATAAGGTGTGCGAGACATAATGAGTGTTCAACACTCATGCTGGCTCTAAACTGTACGGCTGGATTGATTATTGCTTATTTTTGCACTGCTACTGCGAGTTTGAGGCTATAACCTCAAGTTTTCGGCAACAGGAAGGGGGGCAGATTGCTCTGTATCAACAGTACCCCCCACAACCTAGAATTATACTTCTAATGAGTGTAATTCTAATTCTAATTCCTAAAAAATAGGTCTAAAAACTTTAAAATCAGACTTTTTAAGATAACCGGAAACAATTTTACAATAGAAAAAAATTATGGTTGGAGTGGGACTTTAAATCGAACATTCTATAAGTGAATAAATGTTACTTTATATATATATATACTCCTACCTCTCTCGCGCCCGGCGAACCCCCTCCTGCTCTATCAGGTCTGTGCTGTCTCTGAGGCCAGCTGTGTCACTCAAAAGGACGGGGAAGCCACCGATGTCCAGCACCGTCTCCACCACGTCTCTGGTGGTTCCAGCGATGGAGGAAACAATGGCTGCCGGTCTTTGACCTGAAGTTTAAAAATTTTTAAGTTTAATTTACCCTAGCACACTTAAGTATTCTACATCACATCTGACAAATTGTTTAAAGAAACTGATGTAAATATAGATGCTGCTCCACCTATAAGGTGAGTTCTTGAGGGTTCTGAGTTGTGGGTAACTCCAAACAGGAAAATCTGAACAATCTATTACTCTGATAGGAAGCTGAGATGTTCTCCTGCCAAGTTTCAAGCTTACAGAGTTGAGATTAATTGATTGTAAATGATTCCAGGAAACAATATTCCATACAAACATGATGTTACAACAACACAATCTCATTAGGTTGACGACACTTAAGTGTAAACGAGTAGGAGAGTGGGAGCAGAGGTGATTTATAAATACATCTTTCATTGCAGGCAGTCCTGCATGTTTGTGTTGCTATTGTGGAAGGAAGCAAATGTTGAAAGTTGTGACGAGTTATGCAATAAAGTAAAATGAAGGTAGAAAATCCTGTTTTGTTAAAGCCAACAAATACTTTGGTTATAGTTGTAAATCTGAACCAAACTGCTTAAGGATTTACCTCCATGGAGCTTATTGAGCATCACTGCTGTTTCAGTTTGGACTTTTTTATCCTATTTTCATATTTTCAGAGTCCAAACTTGCTAGAGGTGAGTCTTAGCAAATGGAAGCATCGTTTAGTTATAATCTCCTCTTCATGCTAGCTCGTCTCTTACAGAGCGTGTTGAGGAGGCTGCTTTTCCCGGCGTTGGTGGCTCCTGCAATGACCACATGGACTCCGCTGCGAAGCCGCTCGCCTCTTCTCTCGTCCTTCAGGTGTCGCTCAATTTCTGCCTGCAGACTGACCACCGAGCTGTCCACTGTTGGTGGTGACAGGGAGAGAGGGATGTGAAGAGGAACTTTGACGTTCACTTTGATTTGTGAATTATGCTACTGTTTATTGGCAAAATATAAACATAAAAAATAAAAAACACATACAAATATAAAATACTAGGTTTGGGAATTAATTGAAAAAATTAACTAATTAATCACAAACCTAGGAAAAAAAATGAATCGCGATTATAATTAATTTTTGGTTATAGTATTTGCCAACCACTTATTATCTGCAAAAAATCACTATGAAATCACACACAAAACTGTATATTTAGATCATTTATTTTTAATTAATGCTGTCAATCAATAAAAATAATTAATCAGATTAATTACACTTTGGGATTGTTATTAATCACAATAATTGCAATGTTTTACTAGGTACATTTTATTTGACAACATGTGGCTTTTGAACAAAAACAGGCCAAAGAGAAAATGTTCCCTTCATTTTTATTGTCTGAAATATTTAAATTTATCAAGTGTTATTTGTGTGTGCAAAACTGACATGCAGCCATAAGGAACGAACCTAAAAAAAGGACAAAAAAGTTCCGGTCAAATAGGCCAGATGCTCTATTTCACTGCATAGGCTGCTTTTAATTTTTCCTTCATCTTTTTGACAAAAATAATAATTACAGGTAAACCTTTCTTTCTGAACTGATGCTCTATGCAACCTATCATGACGATCAGAATATATATCGCTTTCATTTGCCGCTGCAGTCGAGGTTCAGTGCCCTGTTACCGTGACAACGCCCCAGACCATGGATGAAATAGTCTGCTTTTTGGGAAAAGGCGATCTAAATCGAGAAAAATAGCAAGAGTAAGGTACTAAAATGCAATTGAATATTTATTTGTTTTGTATGTGACCATGTATATGTGGGATAATACCAAAGTGTTTTAAATTGAATATTAATGCGTTCATATTTTTTGATTAATTGTGTTCGTTAACATGTTATTGGCTCTAGTAAAAACTCTAAGTTAAGTGCTGTTTTTTTTAAAACTCGGTTTAAGCAATGATACAAAAACAAGTAGTGGTTCCCACGCTTACAGAGGGGATATTTCACACTCCATAAGAGCTTTAGATCCGTCCAGATGACAGACAGACAGACAGACAGACAGACAGACAGACAGTAAGCTGGGCGCTTGGAAAGACCTGCAGTCAGCACTATCCTGATGGGTTATCTCTAAAGCAAAGACAAATACTGTGTCTCTGGCCTTCTCTCCACACTTCCTAAGGAAACTGTCTTCTGTGCAGTTTCATGTTGTGGTTTCTCCCTGAAGAGGAGCAGCAGGCCAAACTCCAGGCCAGTCAAAGAGGCAAACAGGAAAACCCACCGGAGTCCTCCGCCCTTGCAGAGACACAGAACCTGCAGACCCCTTCACCTCCCTGCAGAGCGCATAGGACGGCCGTGCTGTTGTTGTTCGGTTCAGATGTCAAAGTGCACGCTTACCTCGCTCTAAGACCCCATCCTCAATGAGCTCATCCTCGCTGAAGTCAATGAAGGCCTCGACGTGAGCCAGACACTGCGGGGAACACGGAGAAGCAAGAGAGCAAAAATGATTCATTCATTTTAGGTTATTTACAGAATTTATTTGAGGATTTTGTTTATCCAAGAGTGAAGTTCCAGCTGGACTTTGGTGAAAGCCAAGAAAAAGAGAACTGAGATATAGGTCTTCCCTTGTGTGTCGGGTGTGTCCGAAAAAAAGGATCTTCAACACTGGGGACATCTCTGTTAACTTCAAACTGAGTAACATGAGAAACAAAGAGGTTCACCTCGAGGACAAAACACAGCGGGAGAAGCAGAGGGAGGCGGTCGGTGCTATCCAATGCAGACAGTCGGATCTGGACTTTAGGGAAACTAAACAAACTCTCCACAAAAGGATGGAACAGCCCAGACTGAGCACCTGAAGGACAGCGGACACTCCTTTGAAGACAATAAATTCACATTCTGAACAGATAGTTAGAAAGAGGAGTGAAGGAAGCCGTCAAGATGGAGAAAAATGATCTTCTCTCCCATCTTCAACCTTTTTCACCAGCTGAGACCCATCACACATGAACAATAAACCGTAAATGATCCCCCCACCTCCTCTGATCCACACTGATTATTCACATTTACATCTCCTCACATGACATCTAACTATTTTACTTTTTGTCACAACTCTAAAGCAGTCTGCACATAAATTAACATCAGCAGAAGGAAGTAAAGAAATCACTCAGAAAGCAATGAAATGTCTTTTATAACTGCAAAAAAGCAAAAACAGCCCCCCTAGAAATATGTCAACATTTTACCTCATTGGCAGAGTTTCTTTAAGTAAGCAAAAAAGAAAGAAGAATTTACCAATAATTATTATTTTAAATAAATAATTCTAGTCATAATGACATAATTTCTCAAACTAAGATTATTGTGCTAAAAAAACTTTTTGATAAAATTTTTTTTTGCAAGACACAAAATAAGACAGGCTCTTTCTACTTTCTTTTTGCAGTGCAGAATGCGGCAATTACATGAGCTTGATATTAATCTTCACAGATAAATGTCGGGACCCATAACTCCTCAAATCACCAGAGTAATGTCTGCTATTTAGTCAACATGAAAGAATCTACAGTGGAGCAAAAAATTATTTAGTCAGCCACCGATTGTGCAAGTTCTCCCACTTAAAAAGATGAAAGAGGCCTGAGATTTTCATCATACTCAACTATGAGACAAAAAATCATATTGTCAGAGTTTTAAAGAATTTATTTGTAAATTATGGTGGGAAAAAAGTACTTGGTCATTAGCAAAAATTCCTCTCAATACTATATCCCCTTTGTTGGTAGTGACATGACTCAAATGTTTTCTGAAAGTCTTCACAAGGTTTTCGCAAACTGTTGCATATTTTTTGGTCCATTCCTCCATGCAGATCTCCTCTAGAGCAGGGATGTTTTGGAGCTGTTGCTGGGCAACACAGACTTTCAACTCCCCCCTTTTTCCAGGACCTTCTTATGAAGCTCCTCCTTCATTACCTGGCAGTCTGTTTGGGATGGTTGTCATGCTGAAAGAACCAGCCACGGTTCATCTCCAATACCCTTGATGATTGAAGGAGGTTTTCTCTCAATATCTGAAGATTCTTTCTTTACCCGGATCAGTCATACTGGTCCCTTAAATGCAAACAACCCCAAACCATGATGTTTCCACCGTCATGCTTTACAGTAGGTTTGGTGTTCATTGGATGTAACTCAGCATTCTTTCTCTTCCTAACACGACGAGTAGAGTTCTTACCAAAAAGTTCTATTCTGGTTTCATCTGACCATGGGACACTCTCCCAATCCTCTTCTGGACCATCTAATGCTCTATAGAAAACTATAGACGGGCCCGCCTATGTCCTGGCTTTAGCAGGGGGACACATCTGGCACTGCAGGATTTGAGTCCATAGTGTGTTCTTGTGATCATTTTGACCCCACAGGGTGAGATCTTGCGAGGAGCCCCAGATGGAGGGAGATTATTAGTGTTCTTGTGTGTCTTCCATTTTCTAATAATTGCTCTCACAGTTGATTTCTTCACAATTGTTGGAGATTCAGTCTTCCCAGTCTGGTGCTGGTCAACGTTTTTGTTTTTGGTGTCCTTCGACAACTCTTTGGTCTTGGCCATAGTGGAGTTTGGAGGTTGTGGATTGGTGTCTTTTAGATAGATAACAAGTTTAAACAGGTGTCATTAATACCGGTAACGAGTGGAGGACAGAAGAAAAAGTTACAAGTCTGTGAGAGACAGACATTTGCTTGTCTGTAGGTGACCAAATACTTATTTTCCACCATAATTTGTAAATAAATTATGTAAAATTCAGGCAATGTGATTTTCTGGATTTACTTTCCCTCATTTCATCTCTCATAATTGAGGTTTACCTATGATGAAAATTATGAGCCTGTCTCATCTTTTTAAGAGGGAGAACTTGCACTTTATTGGTCATCAACTCATCTTTGCATCCCTCCCTTTAAATAACTTAAAGTTGACTTGTGTATCCATCATTCCGAGTGCTTATTTTACTAATAAAACAGTAGCAAACTATTTTCTCTCTGATTTAAGCCTGTGTAACTTTTTTCAGCTCTTATCTGTTCAGTGTGTAGGAACACAATGCTTTGATCTTATCCGCCTATAGGCGCAGTCATCTGAATTCCATGCTATAAGTTAGTTTTATTTTTGGTCAACATTTTTTTTTTTTTTTTAACAGGCTGATCTGAACATGTGCCCTTCTGTTTAGTCTTCCTGTGGTTTGACCTCACGGCAACATATTTGTAATTCGAGTTAATCAGCAGTACAGAGGAAAAATAGCCTCCGCATTTCCACACCAACAATGATCCCTATCTTGATTAACATAGCAGAGCATAAATACAAAACGCCGAACAAAAACAGGAAGCATCTGATCCCCACACTTAACCCCATCCAGAAACAGAAGGGGTGGGGGGGGGCAGTATGTTAAAAAGCTGCATTGTCAGGAAGTCCAATGGACATCCCATCAACGCCGCCATGGTACACATTGCATAGCTCAGATAAGGTGTGCTCTGAGGAACAGTTCAAAGAAATGAGCCTCTGAAAGTCAAAGCGCCTCAAGGGAGAACACCTGGATTTGTTGTGCCAAACTGTTAATGGAAACACAACGGATAACAGTACGAAGGCTTTTATCGGCTTCCAATGAGATGAAAATCCTAACAAGAGTCGAGGAGCTTCAGAATGCCTCACAACCAGGAAAATCTATGTTTTTGAGATGTATAAACAACACATTTTCCACTATGACCTGTGAATCCGAACCAGAAAAAGATCAATTTCAGACAGTCTGTCAGTGATTCTGAACACTAATGAAAATCCATTTATAAATATATACTAAAAATACCTTAAATTGCTGCATCTAAGCCTCTATCCAGCACAGAACAACAGAAAAATGGTTCAAGTCAGTGATTAATGCAGAAACTCAAGAAAAACAAATAAATGATCAGAACCAGAATGATTTTCCACAGAAACATGTACCAATAAAGTTATTTTAATTATCACTATTCCACAGAACATGTACTACGTGAACCTGTAACATGAAAACAGGAAGCTTGAGAGCTCTTTAGAGGCAGCTGGAGAGATTTTTTTTTAAAAAGCAACAAAAGCATTGTGTGTGGGTGAGGTCTGACCTGCAAGCTCAGTACAAACAGGTTCTTTCCAAAGTCTCTCTTGAGGGGAAAGCTGCAGTACGAATTGTTTCTGCTGTCAGGACGGTCTAACAACGAAATGTTTTCATTTGGAGACTTCTTCAGCTCTGGAGGTCACTGCTGCCCACCACTGTGGTTTCATGCAGGGATTTGTCCTTGATTTTTTTTTTTTAAACCTATATGGAGCTAGGATAAACTATTTGGAATTATGCTCCAGTAAAAACATTACAACTGTCCGCCCATTCAGAAAGAAAACCTTCATGAATGAAAGGCAGCTTCCAGTTAAGACGTACTCGTTTCAGCCTGTGGCTCCAGTCTTGATAGAGGCGTTGGAGATCTCCAGACATCTGTCGAAGAGCTTGCCTTCGCTGAGCTTCTGTCTCTGCATGGATTAGATCTCCAAGTCCTTCCACCTTTGGGGAAAAAAAAAATCCGATTTAATCTCAGCAGGTTTCATTTGATTATTTCTTGCAAAACAATTTAGAATGTGATGCCATTAAAGTGATTTTTTTCATCATATTATACAAAATTTCTTATTGTCAGAGTTTAGAGAAATCTGTGACATGCTGCTGATCAGATAATGTTCTATATTAAAAGTTTTAACATTTACAGCACTTAAAAACTTTTTTCTGTTTTGGATATTCACTTTTTTTAAATAAGAGCGCACACTAAAGCAATAACAGTTTACATAAATTACTTCCATAGTGGTGCAATAAATGTATTAATCTCCACCATTTATTAACCTTTAGACAGAAATAAGCCAAGCTAAAGAAATTCAAAAGATTATTTTCTGCAGTTTTGGATGAGATGAAAATGATATAACCTTTATAGTTTTACAACACACAAATGGGGCGTTTTGGTGAATTTTCCTTGCCTCGGTTAAACCCAGCTTTCCTGCTTGAAAAGCCCTTCGCGTGAACTCCCCAGCTTCGGCAGGCCTCATGCCAGGCATGCTTCCTGCAAAACGTGCACACAAACAAAAACATGAACAACTGGTGAGACATGCAGACCGGATCACAGAAACGCAGACACGGCGCATGATCAAACGCAGGGTCACAATGTCACTTCAACTTAAGAACACAAACAGGCACATCTGCAAGTTCTCCAGGTTGCAAATGCATTATGCTTTCAGCCATCTATCAAATCTCATTAAGAGGCAATGGAGAGGATAACTCATTTTTGGAAAAAGGGGTTTTAATATTTGATCAAATATTACACTATTTATTAAGCTATCAACAAAAAAATATCTTTTGACTTAAAAAATACAAACTATTTAACATCCACTTTAAATAACTTTGATTTTGTATTAAAACATTTAACAACTATTGATTAAGCCATTTAGTACATTAACTTCCCACTTAATTCTCCATTTTAACTTGTATAACACTGCCCTCTGGTGACCAAGAGAGAGACTGCAGGAGTTTCTTGTAATTAAAAAAACTGCCTCATGCAGAGCAAATCACATTTATCAAGCGTCACAGAAAAAGGTTAAGCATTACATACAGACATAATATTCAGCAAAATTATTTTATTATTTTTATTTTTTAGTTACCCAGAGCCTGCAGGACAGCCGTAATCACGGCAGGGCCTCCGTGGATGTGGAACTCAACACTGTCTTCTCCTGTAAAACTATGAGGACCTAAAACAATGAAAGGAATTATACCTTTGAGTCGAATACTAAATCTTATTTCACAAATACTTGAGAAATTACCCAAAGATATGAAGTTAGATGGGAAAATGTTGATCAAAACAGTAAAGCAGAAATTGTACTTCAGAATAAAACTAGTCCTGAGTAAAAAATTGAGCATACCAGGATTAAAGATGGGTATTAAACATGTTAAAAACATATTAAACAATTGAAATAGCAATAAAAAGCATTTATTTTTGAGGAGGATAGTTCTAGTGCCACACAATTTTTACAGTGTTATGGCATCAAGTTGATAGGACCAAATCACAAGTATAACCTACAATTTTTCTTTGAATTATACAACTGTCTGGATTTAAAAGACATAAAGGATCACAAATAAAAATTTGAATAAGTTACACTGGTACCGCACCAGGAAACCAAAGGACCAGGCCACGGTCCAGGATCTCTTTGGAGCTGGGGTCTGTGATGCTGCGTAAGAGGGCTGTCCGTGGAGAAGGCAAGTGGCGCCTTAGTCCCGCCATGCATCTCAAAGCCATGGATGAGGCAGGACCGCTGATGCGTACCACAGCCACACCACATTTGCCATGACCGGATGACAGCGCAAAGATGGTGTCTGCATCTGCCAGGCCAGCTGGAGCTCCACTGAAGGTGGACGCAAGTTGATATAGAGCAGGTAGTCCACTGGAAAGGAATGATAAACGTAGTTATTCTAGCTAAAGCACAAACACAACACTATCTAATTAACAATTTTATTAAATACATTCAAGGATTAAAAAAAAATCATGATCAGTTACATGAAACTGAATGCTTAACAAATAGTAAACATTGTGCAAATTAAATAAATAAATTAGTATTTGCTTCATCTACATCCTAAAAATCACATAATTTATCTTTAAAATGGCTACAAGCAGTAAATAAACGTTGTGTAAATACAAAACAAACCTTTTCCTGTGTGTGTGGACAGCAATTTTACGAATTTCCCGACAAATACATAAAAGCGGTAACATAATTTCACAGCAGTGAACTAAAAATGTAACGTATTAACTTTTCGTCGCCTTCTTGTCTTTGATTCTAAAACTTACACTGCTACAGATATGGGCATCTTAGCACCGCTGACCCAGTTATCTAATATCAAGATAGCCAAGAAATGTGATGACAGCGGGGAAATGTCGATACATAAAACAAACGGGATTGATTTTCCATTGTTAAATTCATAAACTTGTGCTCAGTTATATTTCAACTCACGTTGCTGTCTCTTTACGCATGCGCCGCCTGCTGTAAATGATTGGTCAACATTTTCCACAACAGTGGAATATCTTATTTTCTATTCGTTTATCTCACGTCAATCAAATTTAAGCCTCGCCCCCTGTGCGTCATTAAATATCTTCCGTCAAAGCATGTTCCCTTCTTTTACGGTTCCTTCCTGGCCAGCACGTTTTTAAAATATTGACAATTAACATTAAAGTTCACAAACTGCCAAAATAATGTACTTTGATTCGTAGTCTTTAAAAATCTAATCCACCTAATGCTATGCTGTTTTGTAGTGTCGTTATCAATTAAGCAATTTTATTTAAATTTGCTTTATAATTAATTTATAAAATGTAATTTAAAAAAAGGAAAAGAAAAAGTTTTAAACATGTTTTATACTATGATTAAGAATATGCATATAATTTGCTTGAATAAAAAAACATTATTTTTTTATTCAAATTTATCTCAATTAATATATTTCTTGTTTGGATGTTATCATCCATCCATTATTGACATATATTTTGCCAAATGTTTTATTTTATTCTAATTTATTTTGCTGATCTCCCTGTGTGAAAATAAATTAGCTGATAAAACTTAAATGCATTCATTTAAACTCATTTCAACAATAGAAATAAATTCAATAAAACACAAGTAAACAATGACAATAAAAACATTTGAAACACTACAAATTCACAACTATTACTTTCAGATTATTTATTTGAATCTCCTCTTCTGGCAACATAAATACAACTTTAAGTTTTAGATAAATAATATAGAAATATAGATAAAAACTTACTGTAACACCTTAGGGTTTGGTGTTCACATCACATTTTGGTTTATATTACCAAAGCTGTTAATTCTGCTATAAAACTAAAAAAACAAATAGAAATAAAAAATGATTTTAAGCAATAGCTTGATTCTTAAAATGTTTAATTGTATTGAAATGAGTTTTTATGTATTTACTTCATCATCCTCACAATTATTATTATTTATCTGTTTAAATTTACAGCCTTTTTAATTGATTTCTTTGTTTAGAACAGTGACACTGTGGTAGAATCACTATGGCAAATGTTCTTATTTTTACAGGACGCACACGAAAAACATAAACACAACGTATAGACTGCACATGCACTTATGCGTGTGCCCTACTAAGTTGCCTTGCACCTGTCAACCCAGAGGATGGTGAGTAAGCACAATCTCTCCTCACACTGGGTACTCCAGAGTTGAGCATCACACGAGGAGGGAGGGCTGCACACGGAAACAAAGGATCCAGGAGAAATGGCTGAGAAAAGAGACTGTCTGTATGCAGAAGAGGTTTGGCCTGAATCCAGGTAGCAGTTTATAACCTAAGATCTCAATAATTTACCAGCCTCACTATGTGTGCGTGCACAAAGCGTGACAGCTGCCACCTCGCAGCTGTTGGGTACAGCCAGTGGACTGAGCTGGAACACTGTCAAAGAGGTCGTAGATCTTATTACAGATGACGAAACTTTCTTTGTTAAGGACAGGGATGTACCTGCTCACACGTGCACATGTTCAGCAACTCCCGTATGGTGAACAGTCTGAGTCAGGATGCTGAGGTTTGGGGTTTGGTTAAAAAAAAGCAACAGAAAAAATTATGACATAGTTTTTGAGTAAATATCATTTAAGTTGAAAGTTAGTGAAGGCATAAAATCAGATTTATCCAGACAATGAGCCAGAAAACAAACAGCGTATTGCACACCCAACTGTGTTTGCTTTATAAAGTTTGTGAAAACGCCCAGCTTTTATATGGTATTATAGTTTTGAATGTATTGCCCTTGATTTACCAGGATGCGGCAGTCTTTAGGAGCAAAAGTTCATCTGCTGGTTCGTGTGGGATGACAATATTTATTGATTAGCATTACTCTTGTTACAGGTGATCATTGAGAGATGTGAAGTCAGGCTTTAAAGTCCAACATCTATCATATTTTGATCCATTTTAAAAGTGTTCCCAGTGGTCTTTTAAATATGATAATGTCATTTTTAGTCTAAATCTAAAAACCTGTCGTTTTCTAGGACATAGTTTCAGCAGAGCGGCAGTAGTTGATTAGAAATTTGCCTCTGACCGCAGAGAAAGCCTGCTTTATTTCCAGTTTATTGAACATTTGTTCAAGTCTATGTACTACTAAGAAATATCTTCTGCATGTCCTGTGAAATGACAGGAGCATATGGTTTACTTTTGGGCTGAATTGGTGCACCCCAGGAGGGTTTGTCTGCAGGTTCCATGGTGGCCCCACTTGTGTTTGCCCACACTGGCTTAGGTGGGGACTGAGTGGTCTGGGTCCCTACACTAAGCAGCCGCCCGGTGGAAAGCGTAGCGAGCTAACAAGCTGCCCGACGGACAGCGTAGCGAGTTGGCGAGCGAGTCAGACTACTAAGTGCCCACTCCAGCCAGTGTGGGCAAACACAGGTGGGGCCACCATGGAACCCACAGACAAACCCACTTAGGGTCCACCAATTCAGCCCAAAGGTAAACCATATGGGGCCCACATTGAAATGTTCGCTGGGAGCTAACGGCGCTAGCAACTTTTTTGACGACCAGATACAATAGCAACGTAAAGTTTTAAGCATAAAGCAAGCTGAAGCATCACAAAGCTGTCATCAAAGATGCTTGGACATGCAGAAGATATTGCTTAGTAGACATTGAATCTTCATATTAAGGTGGGGGCCGCAAAATATTGACTTGGTGGCCGCAAATGGCCCGCGGGCCACCAGTTTAAATACATCAGAATGGAGGGAGCCTGAGGCTTTTTTCCATTTGATTGATTGGAACAAAAAAAGTGCTCAGAAATGCAATTTTAAACCTGATTTTCTCTATATATGTCCTCAATCATGAGAAAAAAAAATGCTAAAAGAACAAGTTAAAAACACTAAAAATGTTCATGTGGGGGTCTTAAAGTCATAGTTTTTGCTCTTTTGAATTGCAAATATGCACCTATGTCCTGCAAATGCAGCTGTGACATAAATCTAGTTTACTGGGAGATGGAAATTCAAGGTCACTGACGTTTAAAATTCATCTGAGGATGTAGAAATGCAGATGGATGGGGGTACTTAGACGGCCAGTTTACCTGACTTTGCAATCTTTTTTACAGGCTGCTGTTATGCATGACACCCACCTATTTTGGGAGACGGTAAGGTGAATCCATGTACGTGTTGTGTGAATGTGTGTGTCATCCAGCCCCCTCCCCCAGCTCCCCTGCTCTTTGTCCCTCCTCTTGTAGTCGGAGGACGGACGGCATCCTGCTCCAGACAACCCACAGAGATGATCCACCGCCGCACAACCTTCACTTCACTTTCATAGCCATTTAACCCCCGGAACCTGCGCCGCTACACCCATGCTCCACCCTCCTCCTGAGATGCGACACCGCTGCGCCGTTTCCCGGAGAATATCTTCATTCGGCGTCGCTCCCCGCTGATAGAGAGCATGCCCGACGCAGGGACGGTAGCCGCGGCGGCGGCCGCCGCTGGAGGTGTGACCACCACCGGCGACGGCCCCGAGAGCTCCAGGCACCGACACCGACCGCAGCAGCAGCAGGGGGACGCGGACAGGCCGGAACCGGCCACGGCGCCCCAGCAGAGCTCCTCCGGAGTACTGGGTGAGTCCAGACCGGCTCGTGTAGCTCCGGACGGTTCGGGTGCAGGCGGAGGAGAGGGACAGGTGGACGTGACGCTCTTTTGTCTCCATCCCACAACGTGGAGATGAGCACATGCAGACTGAAACAATGACTGCGGATTGGTGGGACAGCAGAGGGATGCTCGAATGCTTCTGACCTGCATGTTCTCCACACTGACTTGGCTTTTTTTTAAGGGCCCCCAATGCTTCTTCTTTAATTAGTAAATCCTGAGTTTCTATGTTAGTTTCCAATAGAAAGAAACTGCATGTTGGCTTTTGTTGATGCAACAGAAAGTTGAAATTTCAATAAAGCAGAATACACATGTTTTCTGTTTACATCCAATGACAGGGGCATTTTTTTAAGATTTGGAGGGAGGAAGCTATTTTTAGATCAGACCACAATATTAGCCCCTGTAGGGAGCCTCAGCTGCAGAGCTGGGGTTGTTTTCCTGTATGTGGGATGCAGAAGCATCTTCTGCACTCCCTGCAAGCTGCTGCTGCTGCTGCAGAGTGATGCAGTGGAGCAGAGGGGCTGGTAGCACATGAGCTTGGACGAGGTAACCTGAGCATGCAGCAGCAGACTGGAAGAAGCAGACTGATGTCATCCTCTGTGGACGGTGGCATTGCAGGTTCCTTAGTGGGTCAGAAATGTGCTGGAGGCTTGCTGGGGTTGAACATTAGAAGTGAAGAGCAACAATGGTGCAAAGACACTTGAAAGTTGATACATTTTTTCTCTCCTGCTGTAAAGTTCTGGTTGCATCAAACTATCTGATTTTGTTTTTAATTTCTATTATAAAGTCAGATGTTCATATGGCCCTTTTATCATTATGGAGGACATCTACAAAGAAAATTAAGCTTAAAACTGCATTTTTGAGTATGTCTTTATTGTGAAACAGAAATAATTAAATTGGAAAAAAACCTGTTTTAGGTGCTATAATCAGCAGGCCTCCCTGCTCTGCTCCATTCCGATGCATCCATTTGCTCGTCTTTGTTTTCTTCAGCTGAGCTGTACAGCTTGATAGCTCTGAAAATGATTGCCATTTTTGTTGCACTGATTATGTTAAGCTGGAGTTGTGAGGAGCTGTAAGCTAGTGGGAGAGCGTGTAAACAAAGGGATGGTGGGAAGTCAGGGCAGGCTTACTCCAACAGAGGTACATTTCTGATGAACTCCTGCAGAAACTGACTTGAAATGACACAGATTTTTTGATTTTGGCTAAAAATGGCATGACAATAATTAAAATTCCCATTGGGAACACTTTTAAAATAGATCAAAGGATGATTGAAGTTGGACTTTAAGTTTGCTCAAACATTGATTCTGTCTTCTTGAGTAAAAAAATCAACAACTATTTTTTGGTTGAACCGTTAACAGAACATGGACCTTATCAGAGTAAATCCATTGAAAGTACAAAAGTCAAATGAAGACAAAGCCTTGATGCAGAACTAAGCAAGCACAACTCAAAACAATCATAAGTGAAATGAATAACACTGTAAAATGTAACAATTAAACTGTCATATATCTGTAAATGTTTATGGATTTACAGTGCATGTGGAAAGTATTCACAGCGCCTCACCTCTTCCACATTTTATTATGTCACAGCATTATTTAAAAATGAATTAAATCAGTTTTCTTCCTGAAAAATTATTTAAAAAAAACAACAATGTGAAAAAGTTATTTTGAAATTGTTGCAGATTTATTAAAAATAAAAACTTAAAAATGATAAAGTATTCACAGCTTTTGCTCAAAATCTAGTTGTGTGTGAATATGGTAATCTAAAACTGTATGTGCACTTAGATAGAGAACAGGACAATAATAGGGAGTAGGTTCACTGGGTGTGGAAATAAATTAGGATTGGGTATGAGAATTTATCAGACTTTTGCTTCTTATCACTCCTTTTTGGAAATTTCTTGTATTTTTTTAATCTTGTTCTATCTTTCTCTTTTAAAGTATACCTCCAAAATAAAATATTACCATCATCATCGTTAAGATCTGATATTTTTTGGCTCCAAACAACCGGAAATACTGCATTGAGGACACATATGTTGAGTCTCACTCCATCGTTTGATCCATTGTAAAATCGTTCCCAGTCGTCTTTTAATTATGATTTTGCTGTTTTTAGGCAACATTTAAAGAAAAGTGTTGTTTTCTAGGACATAAGTTTCTGCAGAGCGGCCTTTGAATTGTGTTCGGGACTGTTGGGGTGGAGTAAGCTTGACCTCACTTCCCATCATCCCTTTGTTTACACACTCTCCCGCTAATTTACAGGTCCCCACAACCCCAAGCTACCGGAGCAACAAAAATGGGAAAAATATTCTATTTTTGAGCTAGATGAGGCTAACCAAGACGTACATGGATCTATTTGTCTACTAGAGGTTGCATCAGAATGGAGCAGAGCGGGAGCCGATTGTAGCTTCTGAGTCACACTTACAAGCTTTTTCCATTTGTCTTTTTATCCGTTCCTGATTCACTATGATTTGAATAAAGAAATACTCAGAAATGCAAATTTAAGCTTAAATTCCTCTACCATCATGAGAAAAAAGAACATGTTAAAAAGTTTTAAACTGCAACACTGAAGATATGTTTTATAAAAATACTTCCCAGTACTGTTTTGTTCTCTTGGAAACTGCCCTCCTGCTCCCTCTCTTTGGCTGTGATGGATGGAACTTCATTGGGATTATCAAGATATCACATAACTGCCCTCACACGTGTCCGTGTCAGTCAGTCCGCCGGTGCAGCAGCGTGCCCATCATGGTGGCTTTTCTATTCTCCTCAAACTTTTGGTGGTATTCTGGAGATCTTTTGACTTCTCTCTCTGGAGGCTGGGATGCTCACGCATCTCAGTGCCTCTTCCACATTTTCCTAATCCCTCCACTGTGGCCCTTTTGTGATTTTGATCCTCTCAGCCATCTTCTTTTGTAGCTGCGACTCTCGCCAGCCAGTGTTTCAAGGATTAATTAAGCGCCTGTCATTAGAAAATGCTACATAAAAGTCACACCAATTAGACCGTTCTCCCTGCGAGGCCAACGGTGATAAGATTCTGTGTTATAGAAATTAGGTCATGTACTTTCTGGTTGCTCAATCAGTCGGTGCATTTATAAGGGACTGGGAGGCATGCAGGGATTCATTGTAGCTTTGGATAAAAAAACTGCAAAGGGAACTGCAGTCTTTCATCTTGTAATTTTTACCTTTGGAAGTGGTATTTTTGGTTTCTCATCTGACCAGTCATCATAATGGGGATAAATGTGGGATAAATGACTGAAAATGGATCTCATAGCTGATTTCCAGTTAAAGAAACACAAATTTTCCTTTAAATATAGGCTAACCTGTGCAACAATCAAGACGTCTTTCTGCTTTTACTGCTCACAGGATTCACGTTTAGTGAATGTAAAACTAGGAAACCTTGCTCATCACTGCTGCTTTCTGAAAGCAAAATGTGGTAATTTGAGAGTCCATTATCTTCCACATATTAAACTAAGCTCCATCCACGTTGCTGGGCATTAATAGATGCTGTTTACAGCGGGCCGACTCTCGCTCCCTCCGCTCTCTCTCTCCTCTCAAACAAGCGGGATGTCTCAGTTTTGCTTTCGATAGGTTTAGTCAGGTTCAGTGTCACGCTGGTTTCCTTAAATACAGCTGTGGGAGGGCAGAAGCACTGAGAGGAAGAACATCACTAAACTTACTAAAAGAGAAGCTATTTTTTTTCCTCTTTTTTTGCAGCAGCAGTCAGTCTTCCCACAGCTGCATAAGTGAATGGGGCTGATGAATGCGGATGATATGATGACAGCCGTCTAATAACTCTGAGCTTTAGACGCCTCTTTGCCGATAATCCTTGCCTGATGCATTTCCGTTCTTCCTTATGGTCTGGAGAAAGTGTCAAGATTTCCTCGCAGGTTGATGTCTGTCCACTTCTAGTTTCATTTGAAGAAACAAATAGTGGAAAGAAATGGATTGTAATATTTTACATTTGCACCAAGCATCATGTCACCTAAAGAATAAAACAGCTGTGCCAAAACTTTTGCATATTTTTAAGGAACATTTCCTTAAATGAAAGCATTACAGAACAGCTAAAACTCTCTGGAGTTGTGCTGTTTAGTACCAAACTAAAAAGTTTTATGACAACAGAAACATAAAATGTTAAAAAAATAGAATTAATAAAATAAAATAAAAAGAAAAAATGCAAAAAATGAAACATAAAATGTATCAACTTTTGAAATAGACACATTTTAGATGATGGATTGGTTTGAGAGCCAGTCTGCCTTATTAAGTGTATCATGTTCAGACTATGATCTCACCAAGATACACTAATTAGATTCTCCTTGCGCCTGTCAAAAGTCCATGTTTGTGTGATTGGTTACAGTTATTTAGTGACAGTGCACAGTCAGCTGATGCTTTTGTGCAACAATTAAAAAAAAAGTAGTGAGGCTGCACTACGAGAACTTGATAATACACGATCCACGTTTTAAGTTGTGCTTGAAGAAGAAAGTTGATGAAAGCTGCAGTTTTGTTTAAAAGGTTTGGCAATTGTGAGTCATTAGTTTAACTGAAAATTGTGTTTTTGGTGTTTTCAATATAGCATTTTTATCAAGATGCAGAACATATACTGAAAATATTAAACTTAAAATTGTGTTTCTGCGTATTTAATCAAACCGTTGTGAATCAAGTGCAGGCAAAAATGTGACACGTGCTACAATTGGTGGCCACAAGCTCCCTGAGGGATGATGGGAAGTGGGGGTGGGTTTACTCTGTGCCAATTTTAGTTTAGATTAGATTAGATTAGATCAAAAATAGTTTATTTTAAGCCATCAAGAAAGAATAATGGATGTTTAATGGTCTCAGAAATGGAGGCTAAATTCTAATAAATGATGTCCTTGAAAACAACACAGGGTTTTTGATTTTGGCTAAAACTGTATAATCATAATTCAAAGACCACTGGGAACACCGTAAAAATTGATTAAAAGATAATTGAATTGCATAACTGATCTTACAAACAAACAGCTTTTATCACTATTGACTTATAAACAAACTGTTTCCTTTTTTGAATTGCAATACATGTGGGGCAACTTTAAGAAAATAAAAGGAAAAAAGACGACTTCCTGTTCCATAGATTCCAAAAGCAGCCACTAGGACTGGGGAATATTTTTGACAACTTCCTGAGTGGATTCAATTCAGATTCACAATATCTTGACTTTTTTTATTTATAATTGATCCAATTTGAATGATCAGACTACTTTTCCTCACAAATGAAAAAAACATTTTTTTTACTTAACAGTCTTCCAAAAACCTATAACTAACAAACTATGAAGGTTAGTAGCCTTTCCAGGCGTTGCCATAAGGTAATAAGTAACAAAACCTAAAAAAAAAAACAACAAAGTAAGCTAGATTTTATAAACAGAAGTAAAAACTAATAAACAAAATCATGAAAACAGAAAATTGAATTTCTCAAGATGTACTTTCAGTTATTAATAGATACTATACAGATACAGATACCGTCTCTGCTGTATTTAAATCTTTTAAAAAATGGTTCCATCTAATAAGTCATCATGCGTCGTCAAGAAACTTCCTCCTTTGTAACTCCAGAAATAAGCAAATTCCATTAATATGCAGATTGCTTTAGTTACAGACAATTTCCTCTAGTTGTGATAAACCATCTGTCTTGCCAGTGGTGATTTACGCGTCCTATATTCTCAAGTTTTTAATGGCTTAATCATAGCAGCCGTAATGCTGCTTTGCCTCAAGCCAGGCTACAGCTAAACTCTAATTCCTGCCCTCTGGAAGCACAAACATTTCCATTTTTAGACTGTAAAACTGTACAGAGATAAAGATAATACGCCCGCCGTCTTTTGAAGTGCTGCTGGTGTTTCCTGTCCCTGTTTTCTGTGACATGGTGCAGAGACTTTCTAAGTGAGTCTCTTGATTCTGCGATCCAAGCTCACTCGGTGAACTTACATTACCTTTCCGGGAAGCAAATGCCAGACGGATTGGGATCTGTCACCCTGTACTTTACCCTCTGGGGCTGCTGGTCCCAAATTTGATTGACTTTAGTCCTCTCTTAGTTGCTAAGCAGTCAGGACAAACACCAGTGCAGCAAAGAACCTCACAATAGCCTCTCTGCTGTCTCAGGAATATACGGATGTTATTTGGGACAAAGTTGGCTCAGAAACCATCAATGAGGAGCAAGGGAGTTTTAAATTTCCAACTGTCCTGTAGCACAAAACCTGGTCCTTTATTATTGTTCTATACTATAATAAAACACTCCCTTGGTACATTTTGTTTGTCCATGGCTGCCTTAGATTTTCTCAGCAAAATTAAATCAGTCCTCACCATCTTGTCCTTGTTACCCCGTGGCAGACCACTTTCAAAGTGAATCTCAGCAGAAAGCGGCTTTATCTGTTTGCTTGCAGGCTCTGATGAGCAATTCAGAATAAATACGTTTTCATCTTCCTCTATTCTTTGTCACAAACTCAAGAGAAATGTATGTGCAGAAGAAAGCACAGAGGACGACAGGTAACAGCTGTGTGTCCTCCTGCAGAGGTCACCTCAGAGCATGTCTTGTCTGGGTCTTTAAATTTGCTTTAGATGTAAGAGAATCTGTTGTAGAGCCCTGTGTCTCTCCTGGACGCCTCCAGGAAACCAGATGAGTTTCCAGGACGCGCCGTTATTTTTATGGATCCGCCCTTGTTGGCCTTTATTATGCTAGCGCCATTAACCTTCAAAAGCATCCTTGGAGTTGAGGATGAGCCACGTCATTGATGTCAGGAGGACGCTTTGATGTATGACAGCAAGAATGCATAAAGCTGATCCGTATGTGTGATAAGATCTGGATTGTATAGGAAGTATAGGTTCAAACTTGGCTATGCAGCACAAAAAGGGACTCGCTGTTGTAGGATTTAACTCCTAAAACACTTGAGTTATGTCTTCAACCCCATTTTTGGGTAATTCATGTTGAAGATATATTTTTGGGTTACTTAACCTTTTTTGGGGTAATAGTGGTATAATTTTTACGACAGAGTATCAGGGCCACCCCTGAAAAAAAAGTAATTTTAGGAGGTTAAAAGTCATAAATGTACAATTTTAACTTAGTAAATTTACGTTTTTTTCTTGTAAATTTGCGACTTTAAATCTCATAAATCCATGAGATTTAAATTCTGAGATTTATGATTTTCAAACATATAAATTTACGAGGAAAAAAGTAATAAATTTAGCCTGCAATTTTTAAAGCCATAAATATATGACTTTATTCTTACAATTTTTTAACGTAATTTTACGAGATTTAAATGTAATTTTTAATTTGTTTTTAAACTAGCCGTAATACTCTGAGGTAGTCTTTATATTAAGCAATTGTTTTCTATTTTTGTTCTAGATAAAGTTAAATATTTAAAACTCATTTCCCTATTAAACCTCCTTGATATATATATATATTTTTTACCTTTTTGGTATCAAACTTTTCATTTTTTTAATGCATACTCCAGGGGAATCCATATGAAAATCATCTTAATTGTTACTATTTAACTATAATAGTCAGGTTAGTTTTTGTCATCTTGTTTCAATCACTTTATGGTTTTCTTACATTTGAAACAAAGACCTTTGTAGAGCTAAAATCATAAAGCCTTTTATGGATTCTCGAATGATCTGGAGTCTCTTTGAAGTGGTACTAAATTCTAACAGTTTCCTTTTTTGTGTCAATCTGTGTTGATAATTGTTCCTCATCTTTCATTAAATGGAGCAGTTAATGTATCTGACAATTCTGCATTTTGATCAGTTTATCTTCTTTTTTTTTTTTGTATTTGACATTATTTGTTGTATAGAAATGTCCACTAGTCCTGATATTTGCAGTCCAGGATTGCAGCAGAGATTTGCTCATCATGGATGACCTTCTGAAAAAACCAACGCTTTCTGGAGCTTCTCAGTTTTGATGAGGAGCCTCTTATTTCAATGTGAATTAACAAAGCTAACCTTTACGAAATAGATAAATACAACAGGAGAAACTTTAGTTTTTAAATCTGTGCAATGTTCTCATAAAATCCTATTTAATGTTGATTTCAAACAAAAGTAGAAAGATTGTTCTGATACTGGTCTCTATGACTTTTTCTATATGTTTGCACATTTGAAACATGTCTCTTATCCTCACTGCTGGTAATGAGGCCGTCTCTTTTTCTTTCTTGCTCCCATATTTTGTGAAACAATCTGTCCCTGTGCACAGATGCATGAAGGGCATTCTAATTATTCTGTCCAGGACTGAAAATGGTTACACAACAATCTAATCGGTTTGGGATTGTTTGTCTCTTGGGCTGTTTTGTGTTCCACTTTAGCGTTTTTTTAATGTCATATTTAAGATCCTAGTGTTCATTTCTTCCTAGTTGCTTAACCTTTCAATTTTTGTTTGCAGTGGTTTTGAATCCTCTTTTATTTTAGGTATGTAGAATATCTCTGCATCTCTAATTTCTGGGTTTCTGGTCTCTGGAGCTGTGACGTGGGGAGGTATGGATGACAATCTACAGCCTGAAGACTCACTGCCATGAAAAAACTGGTGTTTTGATCACATTTTTGTGGCATTTTTCTCACAAATTAACCTCATAATAGCATTTTTTTGAGTATTCTTTTTATTCAAATCATGAATCAGGAGCAGATGAAAAAATGCAATTTGAAAAAGCTTGTAGAAGTGATGTAGAAGCTATAATCGGTGGGGCACAAGCTTCCTGCTCTAATCAATTCCGATTCAACCACTTGCAGACAAATAAATCCATTAACATTTTAGTTTTTATCGTCCGAACTGGCAACTGTACGGCTGAATAGCTCTAATATTACTCGCCCTTTATTTTTCTCCATCACTGATGTGTGGTTGGGGTTGTGAGGGGCTGTAAGCTAGTGGCAGAGAGCGTAAACAAAGGGATGATGGGAAATTGCCCACAATTTAGAGGAAATTTCTGATAAAAGACTGCCGTTCTGAGGAAATTATGTTCCAGAAAACTACAAATTTTTCAATTTTGGAGAAAAAAACCCCAAAAAACTGGCATAATCTTAATTAAAAGACCACTGGGAACACTTTTACAATAGATCAAAAGATGAATGGAGTGAGACTTTAAAGACGATTGATCAGATTGATATTTTTTTTATTAATTGTTACGTCAAGGAAAAAATATAATGCATTAAGGCTGTAAACCGGATGAAGACATTGTGGCACGGTGTTGACAAACAGAAATTGCCACTTGCATGTGTCTGCATGGTAGCAGAAGGTAACTCGTGGTCTTTTGTTGTGCGTTCATCAGAGAAGCTTTCGTCTGCACTTGCCCTCTGCTTAACAAGGAGGTCTGTTTGCTCCACAAAGGCGCCTATTCATTTCCCTCTATTCATCACCACTACTCGATTATTCATAATTCCTAATCCGTCCCTCTGACTATGTTCTGCTCAGCCAGTTACACTTCCAGTTTGTGTTTGTTTGAAGGAGGCTTAAAAGTTGTCTACTTTTACCATTTCCTGACCAAATGATTCATGACACTATTGTAACCTTGGCTTTTTAACGCTTACGGCACCTCATAATGAAGTCGGCCCGCTCAAATACTCCGGCTAACTTGAGTCAACCACCAATTAGCCTATTTGGCAGAAATGAAAACAGACAGACGGCAGGCTGAGTGAGGCTGAGCAAGGCTGTGAAAATGTGATGCAAAGAAGAATTAGAAGGCGGGTTTGGGAAAAGTGATACTTGGACTGTTTTGCTGTTTGTGCACTATAGCAGCTCTCCTCTTACATGCTCTGGCCTCGTGTTGTTGGCTCTCAGCCACGAGTGCCTTCAGTGTCATCATCATTCATTGGTGCTTGGAGTCAAGGCCGCATCCTTGTTGTCTTCTTTACCACCTTTAATGAGGAAACCAGAGTCTTGACATCTATAGACACTGATATCTCTGTTCTATTGTTCACAAAGGGAGACTGGACTCCTCCCATCTTCCTGACATGGAGAACAAATGCTGTCTTTCAGATGCTCTGTTGTTTCACCAGATGAATGTATGTGAAAAATGATCTTAAAGTGTTTTTCTTTTGGTTTTGTCTCAAGCTACTCCCTGTTTTTGTATTTGTATTGTGTTGTTAAAGATCCACACCAATGAAAATCCTGTTTTGTTGTTTTTAAAATGTTCTTCTAGCATTTCTCTCTTGGTGGAAGACATGCTGTATATAAAGAAATTTACTGTGGGAGGGCCATGCGCAGTTGCAGACAAATAGATCCATTAATGTCTCAGTTTTCCTCGTCTGAGCTCAAAACTGTACAGCTGGACAGCTCCAACATTGCTCGCCATTTTTGTTGCACTGGTAATGTTAGGTTAGGGTTATGAGAGACTAAGCTAATGGAAGAGAATGTAAAAAAGGGATGATGGGAAGTGAGGGCAGGCTTACTCCGAGCAACAAATCAGTGGTGAATTTCTGATGGATTCCAATGGACTATGTCCGAATCCTAATTTTTCTCCTACCCCTACAGATTCTCCCTACCCCTACATTCAGCCCTCCAAACAGAGAGATATAGAAAAATAGTGGCTATGTCCAAATCCCTTCACTACGCACTGTATAGTGCGTTCGCAATTTTGTAGTGCTGTCCAAATCTACAATTTGAAAATTAAGTGTCCTAGAAATTTCCCAGAAGTCTTTGCAAAAAAAAAAATGTATATGCGTATAGATTCTAACTAGATTAGCAAATACAGACCACAATGCATTGTGTCTGGACAATTTTTGCACAAAAAAAAAAATGGTTTAAATGTAATTTTTTAACTAAACCATCTACTTTTTCATCAGAACACAGTAGAGTCATGAATAGACATTGTCTTATTGAT
>NC_050515.1:14219863-14324884 GCF_002922805.2 Oryzias melastigma | reverse complement strand
GTTTCTGATGGATTCCAATGGACTATGTCCGAATCCTAATTTTTCTCCTACCCCTACACATTCTCCCTACCCCTACATTCAGCCCTCCAAACAGAGAGATATAGAAAAATAGTGGTTATGTCCAAATCCCTTCACTACGCACTGTATAGTGCGTTCGCAATTTTGTAGTGCTGTCCAAATCCACAATTTGAAAATTAAGTGTCCTAGAAATTTCCCAGAAGTCTTTGCAAAAAAAAAAAAATGTATGTGCGTATAGATTCTAACTAGATTAGCAAATACAGACCACAATGCATTGTGTTTGGACAATTTTTGCAAAAAAAAAAAAATGGTTTAAATGTAATTTTTTAACTAAACCATCTACTTTTTTATCAGAACACAGTAGAGTCATGAATAGACATTGTCTTGTTGATTAGATTTTCACTTAAAAAATCGGTGACATCATATCCGCCGTTTAGAAACACAAAAATGCATGGCGTCCGAATTGCGTTTGAAATCCAGGGCACTAGATTGACCCGCACTATGTCGTTTTTAGTAGTTAAGGATTAGGGTGGGAATTTGGACATAGTTAGTGTCTTCAAATTCAGACGTCACTCCCACTCGATGACATCATCAAAAGTCGCCGGTCAGCTACATGAGCGCGGAGGTGCTAGTGCTCATAAATACCTAACAATATTGGTTTTATAACTTTAAAAAGTAATGGTAAAGCAAAAAGTCATTACTTAAATTTAAACGTAAGCCCTGTATCCCTCTGCGACGAGGGATAGCCCTTAAAAAAACTATTTCAGACACCCCTTTCCCTTCAAATGCTCCTACAATTGGAGGGGTAGGTAGAAGTCGGATGGGTAGGGGAAGAATTCTGATTTAGCTTGTCCAAGAAAACGACGTGTGTTTTAATTTTACCTAAAAACAGCATAATCATAATTAAAGGACAAATGGGAACACTTTTAAAATAAATCAAAAGATGATTGTAATGGGACTTTAAACACACATCCCTAGATGTATAAGGGAACTCATTTATCCCAGTTTGAGAGCAGAGTTTTTTGATTTGCTAAAAGCTCTTATATCTCAAACTCACAAAGTGCCTGCTTGAGTGCAAATCTATGTTTCTGCTCCTGCATTCACTGCTGTTCACACAAGTGTCCTGTCCTCCAGTTTGAGTTCATTTTCAAGGCTTCCTTACAAATTCTTATCTAGATTTTTGATTTTATTTCACTTCTCTGGATCTCTGTAGCTTTATTCTGGTAAACCTTAAAGTGTCATATTTCAGCTTGCAGCACTTGTGTTGAAGGCATGTTTATATATTTTTGATAGCAGGGGGAAAAAAGTCACACATCATTAATTACAGGCTGAGGAATAGAATGAGAATATTTATTAGCTGCTAATTAGAGTCATTTAAACACAGTTTTGAAACAGGAAGCCTTTGGTGACAACGGACCTTTTCAAAATGAAAGCTGATAATGCAACCACCTTGTGGAAACATCAAAATTAAAGACAATATCTGAACATATTTTGGTAAATTTGGTTTTAAGGTAATAAGGAAATGAGATTTATTTATTTCAGCATCAATAATTAAACTTCTGTTGTGTCTCTATCTTTTGATCAGTGAAAATTCTGTGCACACAACCGTGAAAACGAGCTCTTTAGACTCCATGACGGAGTGTACTGGTATTTTTGAAAGGCAGATGGGCTGAAGAGTAAATCTGGAAAGGAGAAATAAATAAAAAATGACATCTGACAGACTGAGGCGTTAGAGAGGAGGAGGAGGAGAGAGGAGGCTAAGGAGGAAACATGAAGGAGACATGAGCAGGTGCGCTTTGCTGCACATCCTCGAAAACACACTGCTGTGTTTGTACAGGTGGATGCAGCATTGAATTAGTTTGTCTTTGTTATCCGTAGAAATGCATGCTGATGGTGAACGGACTTTGTATTGAGGAGACAGAAAGATTCTTTGTTTGAAAGCCGAAGAAAAAAAGAAGAGCTTTGGCATTGGTCTGCAGCTGCACAACCAGATTTCATCAAACAATTGAACCTGTTTATGTGACTGGAGGAGAAGATGTTGTACAGAACGGACTTGTGTGTACAGCACGGTTACCGTAGGAGTCATGGAGGGAGATTATTCAAATAAAAGTATACTGTGAGGTGTTTGAAGGTGATTAGACTCTCCATCCCACATGCTCATATTAAATCTGACCACATGCAATTCATTTTTGCATTCAAATATGACAATTAAAATAGATTTTTACCTCTGGTTTGCTTTTTACTTTTTCGGCCGTTTGTGTTTGTCATCTGTTGCTTTGCAGCATCTTTTTTCCTCTGTCTTTTTCCATATTAGTCAAGTTCATTGTCAAAATGATGCTGTTTCCTAAACACTCTCCTAAAACTGCATAGATGAATGCAGAGTTTCTGACGTCATGTGCTGAAAAATAAATCCAAAGGTCAATTTGAGACTTATAAAGAGACATGTGTCATCTTGTCAACTACAAATTCACATGTACACTTATTTTGTTATGCCAACTTTTTGTTTTATACTTTAATGTCAACCATAACCATAAAGTCAGGCTGGCATCACTGTTAAGTTTTAGAGAAAAAATTTCATGCATTTGGCTTTTATTTTGAAACACTCGTCCTGATTCACAATGATTTAAATAAAGAAATACTCAGAAATTAAATTCTGAGCTTAATTTACTTCATATTTATCCTCCATTACCAGAAAAATCCCACAAAACATGTAAGAAACCCCCAAAAACAACATTTTCTTCTGAGTGGGTCTTTAAAGATTAATTTAGTGCTCAAAGTTTTGAGACTTGTACATAGACTCCAAATATATGCAACATGCTTTTCATTCTTACTGTTTGTTCAATCCCTCCACTTACTTCTGGGTTTGATTGATTTCATTGAATTGCTGTATTTAAATTAGTTTTTTTCCAGTTCATTGTTAACCCATAAGAACCCACAGTGACATCAGTGTAACAGAAAAATATAGGAAATGGTGGTTTGGGAGTTTTTTTCCACATAATTTTATTTTTTATGAGAAAATTTATAGGTCTTTATAGGTTAAGGTCAACTTAAAAAAATGTTAACTAACAACCAAATCTAAAGATAGTCACCATGGCAGTGAACCAAGGCAGGATTAAAACCCACAACCTTGAGCGTTCAAACTCTGGATGGCCCTTTTAAAATATGTTACCACTTTTTATTCTTTTTATTTTGCATGTATTTAAACAAAAGTAAACAATGCAATTTAACAATGTAATAAAAAGGTACAATATAAAAAACAAGAACTCATGCAAATGTCACTTTAAAGTGGACAAATTGAAGACTAAATAGATCTTTAGTGCAAAACAGTATTAATCCAAAAACATGTAACACAGGCCCTGATTTACCAAATAATAAAAAGAGTATAAATTGCACATGCACACATGGAGATTACATGCACATGCTGTTTTATGAGGGTTTGCTCTGTATTTAAATGAGAATTTAGTGTGTGCTGCTGATGGTAAATCAGTGCAATTGTGAGAGAACGAAATCAAGACATTAATTTTGATTTTTGTGCATGCAGACCCTTAATAACTCAGTATTTTTAAAATATTCTCACATTTTTTTGCAACCATGCATTGACATTGAGGCCCCTGGGCCTTCAATAATAGTTCATCTAAACCAGAGCATCATCTTCTGTGACCTTCATTTTATCACTTTGCTAAAAATAAAAAAAAAGAAAACGGACTTGCTCCTGATTAATCTGCCACTTTTCATCCCAGGCAAACAAACACACAGACAATCTGCATGTAGGCACACTTCACACATAGAAACATCCCACAGGAATACTTCAAAGAGTGGCTCAGATCACAGACGGCTCGTGTGTTACTCCTGCCTGGCTGCTGTCTGATAAGCATTAAGCTTGGAACTGCGAGGGCTGCGAGTTATACTGGGTTTTTCAAAATCACCTCTGGTCTTAGGTATAACCCGCTGCTCAGAAAGAGAGAGAGGGATGCTTCTTTTTCAGAGCTGAAGAAGCTTTGACACTTAGAGCTGATCCGTTTTTCAAAATAAATGTTTATTTTGGAGCCTTAATAAATGTCACATTTAAGGTCGACACAAAGTAGAGATGAACTCACCTAAAGTTTAAAGTACTAAAAATATCAAGTATGTAAAGTAGTTCTAGTTACAAGTGTAGGTTAATTAATGTCTAAACTGTATGCTAGCAACAAGCCTCCATTTTAATGTTTGTTTATATATATTAAAATGATCAATTTCATTATGTTTAATGTTTTACTTTAATTGTATTGATGAGTAACGTTATCTAAGTATAATCAAAAAGAGTTATAATTTGTTATGACTGTCTATGCCTTCATGAAAATCACTTGTTTGCATTAGTCTGACTTTGAATTTAAAAAAGTACAATTAAGTCATTTCCTTGTGGAATGCTAAAATCATCAAAAACTTAAAACTTTAAGTGAATAACCTCTGCTATGAGGAGGAACTAATACTACAGGCATGAGGAAAATGGCTTAAACAAGCGATATGCAACCTTCAACAATAAAAGAACAGTTATTGTCTGGGATGGTGGAGGACCCAAATGCAGGAGACAAGACTTGTGGCAGAAACTCAAAGATTTACTTAATAAACTCAAAACATGACAAAACCAGGAGAAAACAAACCAGTGCTGTGACAGAACAGAACAGATGACCTGACAATGAGAAACTGAAAACTAGACACTTAAATAGGTTGAGGACAATTAACTAAATGAAGACAGCTGTGGATGATTTAACCTGAACATGGTGAGACTGACAAGGAAAACAGAACATAACAAAACCAGATCACAGAATCATGACAGTACCCCTCCCCAAAGGGCAGATCCCAGATGCCCAAACATCTTTGAGGAGGGGACGAATGAACAAAAAACAAGTACAGAAGACAGGGCTTCTGCAGCCAGACTGATGTAAAGGGTATTGGAACCCCTCCAGGAACAGACGTTGAGAGGAGCGGTCCCGGTGACTCTCCCCAGGGACAGGACACATGAAGGGGAGCAGTCCCAGCAACCCTCCTCCAGAACCAGAAACAGCCAAGGGGGGACGAGCGGTGACCATCCTCAGGAACAGGAAGGAGCGGTCCCGATGACCCTCCTCTGGAACAGGCACATGAAGAGGAGCGGCCCCGGCGACCCTCCACAGGAACAGAATGGATGGCCCCGACAGTCCTCCTCAGGAACGGATTAGATGGATGAAGGCATGAGATGAAGACTGCTGCAGGAAACCCCATCTGACATGACGTGGCGTTGAGTGGCATGGCATGGAGCGAAAGTTCTCCTGCTGGGTCCAAGATGGTCAGGTCATACTGTCAGGGATGGTGGTGGAGGACCCAAACGCAGGAGACAGGACATGGTGGCAGAAACTCAAAGATTTACTTAAACAACTCAAAACATGACGAAACCAAACCAGTGACGTGACAGAACAGATTAGAGAAGATGACATGATAATGAGAACTGAAAAACCAGACACTTAAATACACTGAGGTTGATTAACTAAATGAAAACAGCTGTGGGTGATTTGACCAGAACACGGTGAGACTCACAAGGAAAACAGAACATGACAAAACGGAAGCATGGATCATGACAGTTATATGTTATTGTTACTATTGTGATAAATATACATGAACTATTTTTGGCATAAAAAGTAAGTAAATATTTATTTCTATAGGACATTTTCCAGATAAAAATCACAAAGTTCTCCAGAAAAGTAAAAACACATAAAATTACAGCCAGTCATACACATATTGCAGACAAAAAAAAACGTAAAAGAAGGTAAATCACAATAAAAGACAACAAAAGAAGAAAAAATAACGCATGAATATAAAGAGAAAAAAGTTTTTTTTATTGATGTAACTCTTGATAGAGGTTCTCATGACTACCTTTCAAAATAAAAGACACTGTTCAAATTAGATCATCTCAATGCAGCAGATGTAGTACTGTATATAATATCAGCAGTGATAGAAAAAAAAACAGTTTATTTTACTGTTTGTGGTCCATCTCAGCAAGAAACTTGTAAAACTTACTAAAATAAAATCAGAGCTAATTAAGTGACCTTTGCTGTATTTTTTGAACCACAAGGTGCACCCAAAGTCCTTGAATTAGTTAAAAAATATGAATTCTGGTCGTACTTACTGATCTCAAATTGAGTTTTTGTGGCACATGGCACATAAAAATCTGTCAAAAACTATGATCAGGAGCCTCGCAGAATAACATTTTTTTTACTCTAGTAATTACTTTTTACTTAACAGTTATTTTTTAAAATGAAAAAAAAAAGTATTTGTCTGTAACCTGAGTACCATGATGGAGGGGTAAAATAGCCATGTGGCTTCGGAGCCTCAGGTCCCTTGGGGTCCAGATGACCCCACCTTATTTTGATGTGTGGACCGGATTTCATGTCTGCCATGGACACCAGTGAAGATAAAAAAAAAAAAGGTCATCACACTGTCTTGGGGGTTCCAGATGACCTCACTCCCAACGTTAACGTGACTTGGATAGCACAGGAGTTTAAAGCAGCATAACATGGAACACAATAAAAACAAAAACAGTTGATGCCAGTTCTGCTTTTCAGCTTTGACACATGTAAATGCTGTGATCATCCTTCCGTACCATGAACAAAGGGTCACTTTTAAAATAGGTCCTTCATTACATGGACTTTTTTTTTTTTACATGCTCATAGTTCTGATAAAAACTAGAATCAAAGGATAGTTTTATACAAAGTGGATGCTGGTTTTGGTTTTGGTACATTATTACACACGACCGGTTTGATCCTGTCAGACAGATCTCATCCCTCCAAAACCCAGATGAGCAATCTCTAAAATATGGGTCATGTTAAAAAAAAAAAAAAAAAAAAAAAAACAGGAATTAATTCAAAATGCATCCAAAGAATCAAAACTTTGGCTGTAGAGCTTAAAGCTCTAAAGAAGAAACCTGCAGGTTGGTTTTGTTTACACTGTGTGTGTGTGTCTGTGTGTGTGTGTGTGTCGTCCTCAGAAATGAAAGCAGGTCTCATTAAGATTTCTGTCATGCTGCAGCAGAGCCCACAGCATTTTATCTAAAAGCACAAGTGAGCGACCGGTCAAACCACTCAAGACGGAGGAGTCAAAACTCCTGGATGTGTTTCTGTTCGCAATGTCTGAACGCGTTCTTCACTGGGGGGAAACGGCATGCGGCATGATGAAGGATTTGCTGCATCTTTGTGAGTACTTGAGACTTTTTGAAAAACAGAGATTAGTGTATCTTAACAAAATCTGAGTTTATATGCAATTTTTACAGCGATAATTGAAATAAAGGTCATGAACTGTCCGTTTAGATTTAAGTTTATTTTGAAATTTAGCATATAATTAGGTAATAAATGCAAATGTTTTAGAACTAAACATTAAAACTGATTTTCCAAATAATTATTGAATAACTATTGAATAACTACTATTAAAAATAAAGCTTTACTGAGGTTTTCACAAACGTTGCTCTTTTTTTTTCTGATAAAGACATATGCAGACAAGTTAGTTCGTGTTCGTTCTGACATAAACTGCTGCTAGCCATTCTCCCGCATTCTCATAATTCTGTTCCAGTTCACACAAGCCCCTGAGAAAGCAGCTACACACTTCTTTTCTGCACTGCCGTCGTCTTCTTCTTTGCTTTCTAGGGTTCTTCGCTTGTTTTTGCTGCTGCATTGTTTGCACTGGGGAATTTATGAAACTGCTTTCAACTCAGTATCTGCATAAGAAATGGAGGAATACGATTACCAATTTAAAAAAATGCATAAAAAAATATAAAAAGAATTGAAGTTTACATAGAGGTAATCAAGGAAGTCTTTATATAAAATAAATAAGTTCCAGTAAAACATATTTTATTTGTTACTTCACACAAATAAAGTCAAATTATCCAATAATCTGAATTTCCTGTCTTAAACATTTAAAGTATTGGTGCATCATTCTTGTGTAGCTTGTTGATTCCGAGGAGTGTGAATATATTTAATGTGTGAAAACTGCTTCTGACTCATTCTAAAAGTTCAGTAGATCCAGCAGAATGAAGCGAGCTGCTGCCTCACTCTAACATCATTCGATTGATAAGACGCAGACATTTCCTGACAAAATAAAGCAAAAACTCTCTTCCCTGTCTTATTCAGATAGTGTGCTATTGATCTAAGCATCCTGAAATAAGTGAGTGTACACTGTGTGAGCAGTGCTGTGAATCTGAGCATGCCTGCATGCCGGTTTTGGAAAGCTTCCCACTTTCTGGCTCCCCTGACAGACGCCGCCTCTCGGATCCCAGAGCTGCTGAGAGACGGCTCTCCTCTGCAGGCTGCTGTCATTGTTGTTGGGCTCGGTCTGGGCTCACGTGCATTACAGATCGCCCGCTCCCACTCAATCTATTTACAGTGATACGTCAAAGTGACCATGAGCTCTAAAGGCTGTTGGATTGAGCGTAGTTTTTCCATGATGTGGACCTCCACACTGAGGTGGAGTTTAGCCCCCTTTGTGAGAATGATTTCTTCTCTAAGAGCGTCCCTGAGGCTCAGGACATGTCACAACAGATAGACAACTGCTGCTCCGTTGATGTGTTGTGTGACGGTTCAAGCAGCACCGAACATGCGGTCGAGGCAGGGCAGGGTTATTCCTGTCTGTCTTTGTGGAGCAAAGGAGCGTGGCATTTAAATCTGTCGAGGGGAGAAGATTGTGTTTGGGTTTGTGGACCGGGGCAGCAGGGGTAAGACTTTTCCGAGTCGGACACAAATGGAATAAATGTCAAAGCTGCCTTCATACTTGACTCTGAAAAGGTGATTCTTCCTCTATTTCTCCTCCTCCATCCCTCTTTCCCCTCTGTTCCTCTTGTTTCAGATAAGTTGTTCGGAAAGCGTCTGCTGCAGGCCGGGAGGCACATCATGTCTCATAAGTCGTGGATGAAAACGGTGCCCACGGAGAACTGTGACGTCCTCATGACATTTGCAGGTCAGCCTCTTAAAGACAACACTCAAGATTTTATTTGAAATGTCGAAAATCTGTCCTGATGCTTGAAACAGTTTTTAGAGAATTTTTAGAGAAGTTATTTGCTTTACGCTGCAAAACCAGGATCCTTGGAGATAAGTCAGAAATTCTTAAAATAAAGAAAATTCTTTATATAAGCAAATAAAAACATATGTCAATGGAGTAAGAAATTGGTTTTAACAAGAATTCCTATTGTAGCAAAAAAATTCTAGTTACTTAGACATGTTTTCTTAAACCAAGATTATTTTGTTCTAGAAAAAAAATCACATTTTTTTTCTTGCAAGACAGAAAAATGTCATAAAACAAGGGATTTTTTACTTTGCTTAAGATTCCATTTTTGCAGTGATCAGCCTTTAATATATTCATTAGTAAGCTGCAAATACAGTTCTTTACTCACACAGCATCACACACGAGTGCAGACATGTTTGTTTATCACAAAATTATTCATTTCTACTCTTATAGTTTCAAAGTAAAAGTTTTCCATGTTGAGTTAGATTTTTTAAAATCCTAAATGCTTAAATAAAGGAAAATTTCATGATTGTTTTGGTAATTTTCTGATTTTATAAAAAAAAAAATCATTTTTAATATATTATCTCTTTTATTAAAAGATTAAGAAAGAAAAATAAAGGTTTTGAATCATGCTAAGGGAAAATAAACCATTGTGCAATTCTTTTTTCAAAATCGATAAAAAATATGCAATTTTTAGAAAAGATTTGAATAAATAATATGTGGAATTTTAAAACAATGTTAGCTTTCAGGTCAGAGAAACTATTTTCCATAAAGATCAGAGGCTGCTGTTACCAGCTCGCCCCACCTGTGAGACGAGGGGGGGGGTTCAGTTTTCTACCTTGTTGTTTGCTGAATGTGGGTCAGTAAACAGCAGGTTGATGTGTTTTTATTCTTCACCTGAATCCTCCAGTTTATTCTAAAAGCTGTTATCTGCTGCGACACAGACTGTGGCTGTTTTCGATTGCTCACAGTCGGCTGTGGAGGAGGAAGCACATTTTAAATGGTTATGAAAAGCAATCTTAAAAGTAAATCAAAGACGTTAAAGATCCACTTGGATGAAAATCATGTTTTTATAGCATTTATCTCATATATAAAGAAAATAAAGCTTAAAATGTGAGTATTTCTATATTCAAACCATAATTGATGTTGCTTAAGAAAGAGCTTATTTGTGTCAATAATCACAAAGGGGCGGGCCACAAGCTCCCTGCTCCGCCCCTTTGTGATGCATCCACTTATAGATGATTAGATCCATGTAGTGGCATCTGGCTCAACACTGTATGGGTTGATCGCTTTAATATTGCTGTGTGTGAGATGCTGTAAGATAGTTGGAGAGCGTGTAAATAAAGCGCTCTCAGTAAAAGGGAGGGAAAGAGGGGCGGAGTAGCTCTGTGCCCACAGCTTAGAGGTGAATTTCTAATGAACGACTGCAGAAATTATGTTTCACGATTTTTGATTTCGTCTGAAAAGGACATAATCATAATCAAAAGTCCACTGGGAATCCCTTCTACAATATATCAAAAGATGGGGACTGAGCTACAAATTATTAAGAAGACTTAAACTGAATTCCTTCAGAACAGAAAAACTACAAGTATATTATCATTAGCTGACAAACAGGGTTTCCTGAAACTTGCATTCGTACCTCCATGCAGGTATTCATGCAACAACAGCATGGCGGTATTGTTCAGAGGCTTTTAATCGATCGGCGTTTGACAAGATAATAGTGCAAACACTTTTACTTTCTGCAGGAAACAGAAGCAAATGTCATTTAAACAGACTCTGCATTCTTCCCAATGTATTTGCACTTTGAATTACGAGGAAGTTTTTGTCACAAAGGTCATTCCAAGATACCAAAAGTGAAATGAGACCGAAAAGTACCAAGTAACTGTTTTAACATAATTATTAGAGAATTGTTCTTCCTTCCTTACTGTCTTAGTCATGAATTCTGGAGAAATAAAAGATCTTTGGCTGCTTCTCCATACGTGTAGTAAATGATATTGTGCAAACATCAATGCGTGGGAATGGAAGAAAAATGTATTTTTATTTCTTATTTCCTGCCACAGACACTACAGATGACCACACGTTACTATGGCTACTGAACCACATCCGGCTCGGAATCCCAGAACTCATCATCCAAATCCGACATCACAAGCACACACGGGTCTACGCATTCTTCATCACAGCGACATACGAGAAGTAAGAGATCTCCTTCAATAGGAGTTTGTTTCTTCTGCTATGAACAAAGGTTGTTATCCCTCAGGCTCCTTTGATTTGATTTTTATACTACTGTTTTCCTGATAAAAAGGTATATGCTTGGTTGGTTGTGCCTTTTTTTTTCTTTGGGAAAGCAAATACTAGCTTTGTGTATCTGGAAAAAAAACTAAACAAATAATACATTTGTATGGAAAAAGTTTTTCTTTCGCAAAATAAAACATTAGAGAGGAACTGCAATTTTCACTCGGAGTGCCAGACCCCAAATGAGTATTTTAATAAATTTAGCAAAGGCGCCTATTGGATTATAATGAAAGCTGTGACTGTTATTAGTGCTTCAGCAGATTATTAGCCAAGCCTTGGAGCATCAGCTTGAACTTGTGCTGTCATGAGCTGCAGCAGGTAAAGCAGGATGTAAAAGCATCTCTCTGAATCAATTCCATCCTCTCCTTGGGCAGAATGTAGGCAAGAAGCTCCGAGAACTTCCCTCCACCCACACAAATAAGCAAAAAGAACTATGAATAATACAATCCTTTTTATTTCATGCAGGAAGTTTAGTTATTTATACATTTAGCTGGAGATGTAAAGACGCTCACTGTTTGTTTCAGACAGAAACTTTTGGTTTTATATTTATCTGCAGCTCTGTGAATCGTTATAAAACTGATTTCATACATCTCTGCTTTGGTTTAAGACCTATAGCCAAATGTTTTTTTTTTTTTTTTTTTCTCGATTATGCTCCCAGAACTGCTTTAATTACAAAGGTTGAAAGGATTGATTTAGGAATATAAACCAACTTATTAAAGTTCTGTGCCTCATTTCTATTCTTTGAGAGCCATCGAGGCTTCTTCAACTGTAGATTAAACTACAGGACTCTCGACAAAAAGCTGAGTGGATTTGGAAAAAATATGTAGTGAAGAGGAAATCAGTAGAATAGGACCGTGAGAGAAAAAGGAAATGGTTTCTTTTTTCAGAGTGTGGATAAAGAGTCTTCTTTGACACTGTGCCGGTGGGGTTTAGATAAAAGGAGAATGATTGCTTTGTGACCTGGTCACTGTCTACACACACATGAACACACACACAATACCTGCCAGCACCTGCATTTCAAGAAAGTGGAGTGATAACACTATTTCACATCCAAAAATTCACATAAAACAGCTATTTCTATTGCATTTCATGACTGACATGAATAGAAACTGATGGAATAATGTGAATTATTTGCATTTTTTTAGTATTTACGTGTGATTTTTGAATTTAAAAACAGCTTAAAGATGGTAGAAATATTCTCATTTAATACCTGATACGCAATCCTAACTAATATGTTGTTAATAACGACATCCTTGTTTACTTCTAACATCATTCCTGTCTCTGCTCTGAGCAGGCACCTCACAACTCTCTTCCTGTTCTGCTGATTTTCATTAAATCGCATTATATCCGAAGGATATTTGCTAAATGACCGTAAATCTCAGGAGCCGTGCTCCGCCTCAGCGCCGTTTCCTCCTTTAGCAAGGTGACTTTGTCCACACGGTGTCCTTGACTACATCTCCACCACAACGACCACACTTCAGAATTGTGTTTGGGATCTTTTTCCACATTAGTAACTAAAAACATTAAAAAAACAGTTGATTTAAGCAGCCGCAGCACAATGTCTGCTTTCACCTGAGAAAGAAAGCTTCATTTTCGCGGTGCTGCACAGTAAGCAGAAATCCACAGTGACACAGAGGCTTACGCCTCAAGTTTCTGCTGTGCTGTAATCCATCGTGGAGCTGTCTGCGCCGCGCTGCATAATGCTGCATGATGGAGGGATGCTTCACTCCAGCATCAGCCATGTGCATGTGTGCACTACATTTACATGTGAAAGCTGGTGGTCTGTATTAAACCTAGATTGTGTTGCTTTATTACTAAAAGGGGGGATGTAAATGGTGGAGGAAGAAAAAGGTCTGGAAGCAGAAAGATGAAGCAGACGAGGAGGGACTGATAGAATATGGGGTGATCAGAAAAATAAGCTTGAAAAAGCAGAGGCAGAATCGGATTCTGACAATGCTACAATATGTTTTTGGTTTAATAGATCTATCCAAATAACAATAAAAACGGGTTAAACTCTCAGAGATGAATGCATCTGTTTAATAACAGGGGACAGTGTTTAGCTCAAGGGCTTGTTGAAGGCCATTCTAATCCTCAATTACTATACCTTTACATCTTTTTCTTTTCTATTAGTTACATAGAAATGAAGCCAAATTAGAACTTTTTTTCTGGCAATTTTACAAACTACAGTTCCCTCAGAGTAAGTTTTATAGTTAGTTGTTGATTTATTATACATTACGTAATTTTGAAAGAAGAAAGTATGACAAAAAACATCTGTGTTCAGTCAATATGATAAAATAAAGAGGAAAATATGTTAAATTCTAATTCACCGTCTCTTTAATGATTGGATCCTCAACATTTGCTTGCCTAAAGACCCCAAAATCCTTAAAAACTCTCTTGCTGTTCCTGTAGTTTACTGAGAGGTGCAGAGGAGATGGGACTGAGGAAGGCGGTGAAGCCTGAGTTCGGCGGAGGAACACGGAACTTCTCATGTGAAGAGGACTACATCTACGAGAACATCGAGAGCGAGCTGTGCTTCTTCACCTCACAGGTCTCTGTCTCGCCGCAGAGCAGATAACAAGCTGAAGTGAGTGTTTCTGACAGAACCTTCTCGTCTCCTCGCTGCAGGAGAGGCAGAGCATCATTAAATACTGGTTGGACAATCTTCGTGCCAAACATGGAGAGGCTCTTCATAATATCACCTTCTTAGGGGGCCAGCCAATCAGTAAGTGACAACCTCGAAAAGGAGCACACTGGGAGTTTTACACTCACAGAACATCATTTCTCATGTGTGTTCACTGCATTTGTCGTTTTTGTAAAGAAGGATTTCAGTGATTTGTGCTTTTGTGTGACCACCTGCAGTCCCGGAGCTGAGAGCCAGAGGTGTGATCCAGCAGGTGTTTCCTCTCCACGAGCAGAGGATCCTCAGTCAGCTCATGAAGTCCTGGGTCCAGGCTGTCTGTGAAAAGCAGCCTTTAGGTTCGCTTCTCACACTGGAGTAGCAATTGTTTTGACAAAGTTAAAACTGTGATTTTCAAAATTTCCCCTGTGTTTACAGATGACATCTGTGATTACTTTGGGGTGAAGATCGCTATGTATTTTGCCTGGCTGGGTTTCTACACCACTTCAATGTTATATCCTGCTGTGATTGGCTTTGTGCTTTGGATGCTCACCGAGTCAGATCAGGTGACCAAAGATCTTTTAGTTTGAACTTAAATCCTCTAATCATCTAATTTGGATCTATTTTCAAAGTGTTCAGTAGAAATTTGCCTGAGTTGTGAGTTGAGCTATTGGCTAGGAGTAAGCCTGCACCCATTTCCCATCATCCATCTGTTTAAACTCTCTCAACCTAACATTACCAGTGCAGCAAGAATGATTAGCATTACTGGTGCTATCCAGCTGTACAGTTTTGATCAATTTTCCAGCTAAGATGAGAAAAAAACAAAGATATATGTGGATCTAGTCGTCTACGTGACAACTACGCTCTTTTTTTCCAATCGTATATTTTTGCCTGCTCCAGCTTCACAAAAAAAAATCATTAAAAAATTGTCATACGAACAATTAAACTTATTTTTCTTTATATATGTTCTCCTTCTTTAGAAAAATTGCACAAAAACATGATTTTCCTCGGTTTGGCTCTGTAACGCCTGTGTTTTGGATTCCATAGACGAGTCGTGACATCTGCTGTGTGGTGTTTGCCCTGTTCAACGTGGTGTGGGCCACTCTGTTTTTGGAGCGGTGGAAAAGGCGGAGCGCCGAGCTGGCGTACAAGTGGGGAACGCTGGATGCGCCCTCCGAATCCCTGGAGGAGCCGCGGCCTCAGTTTCGGGTGAGAGACGCTCTGATTCCTCCCGACTCTCGGCCTTCCTTCCTTTCATGTTCAGTCATGCCCTCCGTCTGCAGGGAGTCAAGCGCTGCAGCCCCATCACAGGATGTGAGGAGTTCTACTATCCTCCGTGGCGCAGGCTTGTCTTCAGGTGGCTGGTCAGCCTGCCCATCTGTATCCTCTGCCTCTGCTTTGTCTTCCTGGTCATGATCATCTGCTTTGAGCTGCAGGTCAGTTTGCTGTCAGCAACTGTCTGATGCTTTCTAGCTCCAAATGTTAAAAAACTGCAGTTCTGAAGACAAAACTACAGTAGGTTCTTGCGTTGATCTGAAAGAATCTTCACTCGTGTCTTTGTAGGAGTTTGTGATGGGGATCAAAGAAATGCCTCGGCTGGCTCGCTTCATTCCCAAAATCATGCTGGCTATCACTGTGACTGCATGTGACGAGGTGTACAGGAAAATCGCCTGCTGGCTAAACGACATGGGTGAGGGTCGCAGCTTCTGCTGCTCAAGACTACCTGAGATATCAAATGATCACATTAATTTCAGTTCTTTAATTACACACAAATTAACAGGTTGTTTTTTTATAGTTTTATTCTCATTTTTAATCTATAACTATTATCTATTATGTAAGGGATACATAATTCTAGGGATGTAGGAAAAATTAGTTTGGTGATATATTGCGATATTTCATTTGCCGATACTTGTATCGATTTAAAATGCTGACAAGACGATATTTAATTATTTGTGAGCGTCCTTCAGTGTCTTACTTTTGTTTTTCACCTAAACCTCCAATCTCTAGCTGGCAGCACAGCACAGTTTGAGCAGCTCTAAACCGCACCAGAACAACAAGATCTCTTTAGAACCAGCTTGTGTTCAATATTCAGTCTCAATGTTTTTTGTTTTATTATTATTGTTGAGGATTGAAAAAGAAAGCCCTCTTGCTGGTGTAGAAGTTTGTTATACCAAAAAAACTTCATAAATCCACTCTTTAAATTGTATTTTGGTCTTTTACTTTGCCACAATGTCAGAAATATAAATGAATATATATAAAAATTGGGCTTTCACAACAATTATTAGGTTAGGTTAAAAACAGATTAATTAGCTTAATTAATTACAGGTTATAATTGATTAATCACATGACTGCACGAATTAAAATGTTGACATTTGCAAGTTTTTTCTACAACGTTGGTACTTTTTCTGTTATTTTGTTTAAAAATAAGTGTTTTTTCTTTACACAGAAAACTATAGACTCCAGAGTGCCTATGAGAAAAATCTCATCATCAAAATGGTTCTTGTGAGTTTTTTTCTCTTTTTCCTAAATTTCATTAATGTTTCTCTTCCAACTAGAGTTTCTGTCCTTCTGTCTCTTGCAGTTTCAGTTTGTAAACTCATATCTAAGCCTTTTCTACATTGGATTCTACCTCAAAGACATGGAGCGCCTGAAGGAGGTACGCAACATCTAATGTCTTTGTGACCGCCGCTTGCATCCGTCCCCTCACACGTTCATTTGCTCGTTTGTGAAAGATGCTGCTGGTGTCGTTTATGTTACGGAGTCTGCAGCGACCTATGTGCTGCCTTCCGTCATCCTCAAGATCCAGATGATTCTGGTGACGGTTCTCAAAGTACGAGTCCTGTTGAAGTGGAGATCAAGGTTTTAGCCTCTGTGCATCACCACAAAATAGAAAAACCTGCTGTGATCTGTGTTGCTTCTGGTTTGAAGCCTGACCATCTGGTGATGCCTTCATTTCTAAAGCCTGTGACTCTATACGGGAGTCTGAATGTTTGAATTAGCTTATAAGATATTTAATCAAAGTGAAATGATCTCACATGGATGGCCTCATCTGCTTTTATTAACAATCATTAAATCAGATGCTTTCTGGTGTAAATTAGCTTCATTTTATCTTTGAATCTGTAAAGACGGAGTGATTCTGTGAATCTTTTTTCTTCCCTATTCCACATTCACTGTAACCACCAGTACAGTAAAGATATTTGTTCTGCGGGTGGGGGATCTCAGGTACTTCAACTTCCTGCTTCCTGCTTTCTCATTTTGCCTAAAACTGAAAGCAGTGTTGTGTCTAAAGCATGTAAAAAAATGGTTGTGGGTGTGTGTTTGCATTCCGTAATTCAATGGAATTTAGTGCAACAGGGAAGAACCTGCTTTTCAGGATAAAAGTGATGAGGAAAATACAAGCTGGTGATTCCCCAGGATGTTCTGTAATAAAAAACAAGAGGTGGATTCTTGTATCAGTAATCCAGTCCTATAGAAAGTTGCAGCGCACAGAAAATATTTGACTGAAGATTTGTTTGCTGGCAGCTACAAACTAGTCATTTATCTTCCCTTCCTAATAGACATTGTTGAGTTACTGAAAAAAAATTGTCTTCATAATTAAAAATTGATTTTTTAGTGCTTAAATAATTTTGTTAAATTGATTTTTTTTACATGTTGTACATTTGAATAGACTTCCACAAACAGATTTTCCTGCTCCTTCTTCTCATAATTCCTTAAAGATTTCAGACTTTTACCAAGTCCCTGCAATCCTCCAGAAGTTGGATGTCAGTGGCATGTTTGTGCTGACTGCTGTCTCTTCCTCCTCAGATGCTTGCCACTCTGCTCATCATCCGCCAGTTCCTTCAGACTGTGAAGGAAGTACTGCAGCCTTACCTGTATGAGCGCCACAAGCTGGGGGAGCTGACGCTGAGAGCCGTGTGGGACTTGCTGCTCTCGGTGCTGCTGAAATACGCTCGGCTGGCAGCGGGAAGTGCCCAGGTCTCTCCGACGGACCAGACGGTGGCAGGACCTGGACTGAGAGGCGCGAGGCCCCGGGTGGGACTGTCGGAACGGAGGTGAGTGAGCTGGGATTCAGACAGTAACTGCTGGAAGTTCGAGTAACTGGAGCACATGCCCTCCTAACTGTCCTCTTTAAACGTCTGCAGGGAGAAGAAGTGTTTGAACGGAGGATGTGGAGTGCCTGATGAGGAGGAGGGAGGGGAGAGGGATGAAGCTGACAGCGGGAGGTTCAGTGAAGGAGAGACAGAGGAGGAAAGTTTGATTGACTGTGGTTTGAAGCTGAGGAAGGTCAGCTTCATAGAGAAGGTGTGTGCTGCAGAGCCTTTCTAAATGGGTTGTGACAGGAAATCCAGTAAATTCTTGCTTTTTTTTCCATTTAGGTGGACAGAAGGTCAGCCTGTAGTGGACCCCTCATGGAAAACAGTTTTCTAGAAGAAGGCAGCCCTACTATGGTGGAGAAAGGAATGGACCCGGCGTCTGTATTTGAAATGTGCGATGAGGACGACGATAATGGAATCCATGACGTGAAGGACCCGAGCGCCGGCGGCGGTGGATCTGAGGGGGTGAATGCTGTAGCTGCTGCTGCTGCTGGCAGCGCCGCCTCACCCCCCTCAGAGAGCAGCACATCACTGCGTCACAGAAGAGGCCGGAGTGCAGAGAGAGGCGAGACCAAAACCAAGAGGGAGTCATGGATAGATCCTCCAGAAGAGAAAGACAGCACCACCCTCACTCAGGCTGAGATGGAGAGCTGCATGCAGACATATGCTGTGAGGAGTTCTCTGCACTTGTCCTAACGTTACTCTTCAAAGAATGTCTATGAAATCATTGTAAAATCAAAAAATAGAATCTTCCAAGATTTCTAGTTTGGGTGAAATCAATCTAGAAAGGTCGTATAGGACAACGTAGAGTAAAAAAAGCTCAAAGTCTCAGTGCATCATTTTTGTCTCTCACAGGACACGTTTGAGGATTATCAAGAGATGTTCATCCAGTTTGGCTATGTGGTGCTTTTTTCCTCCGCGTTCCCCCTGGCTGCCATGTGTGCCCTCATCAACAACATCATCGAGATCCGCAGTGATGCCTTCAAGCTGTGCACTGGGCTGCAGAGGCCTTTTGGAGTCCGAGTGACTAGCATCGGCCAGTGGCAGGTGAGACGGCGACCCTGAAAGTTACCATTGAAAAAAAGAGAGGTTGTACTTTTCCTTTGAATGTTTTCATTAAAAAAAAGTCATAGTGACTAAATTAGTGATCTGAGTTGCAAAAAAAAAAAACAATTTTGTTCTTTTGTGTAATGAACAGACCGCCATGGAAGCCATGGGCCTCATCGCCATCATAGTGAACTGCTACCTGATTGGTCAGTGTGGACAGCTGCAGCGGCTCTTTCCGTGGCTCAGCCCTGAAATGGCCATCGTCTCCATCGTCATCCTCGAGGTACAGCAGCTTTCTCCTGTTTATCATTTCAAAGTAACTCAAGCATTTAAATTTAGTAAATAAATGGTAAACACTAAAATAAATAAACATAAGCCTTTTTATGAGTTTGTCTTTTTACATGCTATGATGGAGAATTGACTGTTCTGGTGAAGGTAGTTTTGTTGATTATGAAATCAGAACATTTAATACTATAACTAAAAAACAGTTTTCATCGTCTCAATTGTAGACAAGTGACTTAAAAATAATAACAGAATGGAAAGACTTTCTAATTTTAAAATAAAAAATCTGAAGACTTAACTAAATAAATCTACAGTTGGCAAACATTTGCTTTTGCTGAAATGTTAAACTCTACATTGAATCATTCACGTTTACATGGAGACACATTCAAAAGTGGAGCATTTTCTGCTGCACAAGCTAAATGTCAGTACCACTCTGTGACAAACCCTTGAAATGAGCTCGATCCAAATATCAAGTGGCAAAATCAGAAGAAACAAAATGTTTAGGATTTTTTTTATTAATCTTCCTCTCATATCAGGTTTAAAATGCATGACAGAAATTAAAGCATGCAGATGATCACATTTATTTATTTATTATTTAAATAAAGAAATACTCAGTGATTAAATTTTAGGTTTAATTTTCTTTATGTGTCCTCCATCATCAGGAAAACAAAAAAACTTGTAAAAAACCCCAAAATCCAGATTTTCCTTGGAGTGTGTCTATAGGACTTTCACAGTGTAACTTATTAATCTTTTTCCTTTCTTACCGACTGTCTATTGCAGCACTTTGCTGTCCTCCTGAAGTACATCATCCATGTGGCGATTCCTGACGTTCCCACTTGGGTCAAGGAGGAGATGGCTAAACTGGACTATCAGCGCAGGGAGGCCTTCAAGGTAAAAACTGCTTTAATAGCCAAGAGGAAGATTTTATTTATTCTACAGAACTTCTTTTTTTTGTTTTCAAATATTTTTTTTCTTGTTAATTTTATGGTGACTTATCTCAAATAACTGTATGACTGAAATTTGTGCACTCAGATGCAGCAGCAAGCTTGTGCTAGAGGTCTGTATTGGTGCAGGGTAGAGCTCAGCTTGCAGCGCTCTCTGCAGTGCAGCTGCAGGATTCTTACTGTAGTCAGGGATTTGTTGGAAGGGTAGCATAGCAGTTTTGGAACAGTTATTAGCCAGGTTAGTGCTGATTCTTGTGAACGTTTCCCTTCCTCTGCAGAAGCACGAGCGGCAGGCGCAGCAGCATTACCAGCAGCTGCAGAGGAGGAAGAGGGAGGAAGAGGAGAGGCAGAGGCAGGCGGAGCACATGGCCCGCAGAGAGAGGGAGCGGGACGACAGCAGAGGCGACTCCTCCGCGGACCACCACCACGACAAAAGTCATGGTAGCAAATCTCGCTCCGGGGGAGGAGGGGCCGGCGGGTCAGACAAACCCAAGAGGCCGAGCTCCCTGCTGGCCAATAATAACGTGATGAAGCTGAAGCAGATCATCCCGCTGCAGAGCAAGTTCTCCTCAGGTGGAGCCCGCTCCCCTCAGTCGCCCACGGGCAGTGAGCCCAAGCTGTCCGGGTTCTTGAGCTTTAAGTTCCTCAAGTCACCTGAGAATAAAAAGGAAGGAGCGACGGCTTCTTCTGTCGCCGCAGCCGCCAGCACCACATCATCCTCATCAGGTAGCAGCTCTCAGGAGCGTTCTCAGTCACCCACTAAAGCCTTCAACCCGGGGAAGTTGTTTAACTTTGGGAAATCTGAAGGAGGAGCGTGTGTGAACGGGGCTCCACTACCCAGACCTGGAGAAGGATCATCGTCACAGATGCCAGAAAGACAACCGTCCCGCTCTGACTTGAATGGAGTCCCTGATGAGATCCCCTCGCCCGGGGGCGAAGGGTCCGAGAACGGACACGGCACAGACTTGGACCCAGCAAGTTCTAAAATCTAGAGGCTTTTAAAAGAGAAAACCAATCACTGGTTGCTTTTAAGAGGTTGCTACTGTGAGCAAAGGCCTGACAGCCTCCTGCGCCGTCTGAGGCAGCGTGCAGAGGTACTTGAAACAACGAGACATGACTTTTCCTTTGGTTTGCCTTTTCTTTGGCTGACAGACTTAAAAAAAAAACAGGCTTTGTAAGATCAGCATAAGCCTTTCTGTCATGACCTGATAAAAACAAAACAGAAACACACACACAATACACAAATTCTTCCTTGTCCGCAATACTTTAAAAAACACAAAAGCTGCGTTTCTACTTTTTAAGCCTTCAAACCCGAGAGCTACGTTTCTTGATTCTGGTCAAAAATTGTAAAAAATATCATCAGCCTCATATCAGGACATATCTGCTATTGAGGAAACATGAAAGAATTACCAATTATATCAAATAACAGTGTTTTTTTTAGCTTTCACAGCTCAAGTGAAGATCAGATTTCAGTGTCATTTTTAACAGTGAGGACTTCGGGGGGGGTCCTCACTTTTACAACAAAGCAGAAAAAGCAATATAAATCAGTGTTTTAATAATTCTCGTTAGTCGTCATAAATGCATTCTTACTCCCTGATAGATCACCAGCTTTATTTTGAAAGTTGGGGTGAGCTTTCTCCTTTTTCCTGTGACACATTTATTTGTAAATGTAAAGAGCTCAGCGACTCAAAGGAGCTCAAAGGAGGAGTCAGTTTGAGAGAAAGAGAGAGAGAGAGCCCAGAGAAAAGAGAGAAAACACAAGAAGTAAAGTAATAAAAGTAGAGCACGGATGGAGGGGTTGTAAACACAGATGGTGCTTCATTCCACACACTTCAGCCAAATGAGAAAAAAGTGAAATAATAACACTTAAAGCACTAATCTTTAGAGAGACCTGCATAGAGGTGCATATCTGCCTCATGACATGATGCCAAAGCTGATTTTTTTTAATATCTTATTTTTCCTTTTATTCACTCATTCATGCAATTAAAAGCTTATTTATTTACTGTAAGAGAGACAATACTTTTATTTTCTTATTATTTTTTTCCTCTCTTTTTACTAAATCAGTGTTTATCACAATACTGTTCACCCATGACATGCACAGTATTCTACAAGAGTTTTGGGCACTGGGATAAAACAATTCTTAATCAATAGGGGTGTAACGATTCATTTCAACAAAACATAATTTGTAGTTGAGGATTCGATTCATAGTCGATTCAATTAATATTTGATACGCTTCAAAGTCGATACGATTCGTGGTCAATACAATTCGTGGTCAATGCGATTCATTGTTGATAGGATTCATGGTTAACAGGGTTCGTAGTCGATACGATTGATGGTTAATAGGGTTCGTAGTCGATACGGTTCATGGTCGATAGGGTTCATAGTCAATACGATTCATGGTTAATAGGGTTCGTAGTCAATACGATTCATAATCGATACGATTTGTGGTTGATAGGATTCATAGTCCATACAATTCATGGTCGATACGATTCATGGTTAATAGTGTTCGTAGTCGATACGATTCATGGTTAATAGTGTTCGTAGTCGATACGATTTATGGTCGATAGTGTTCGTAGTCGATACGATTCATGGTCAATAGTGTTCGTAGTCGATACGATTCATGGTTGATAGGGTTCATAATTGATACATGATCGATGCAATTCATGGTTGACAGGGTTCATGGTCATTACTATTTGTAGTTGATAGGATTCATAGTTGATTCGCTTCATTTTGAACGATACGATTCACGGACCTAAAATCGATCTAAAACATCTTTAGACTCAGAGATAAATACCTGGAACTGAACAGTGCAGGTGAAGTTTTCCAGATTCCTTGTATTTCTTGCAAGATATTAAAGTGTAAATTAAAGATGTAAGCAAACAAGAAGTAATGGCAAATCCATTCACATTTTAGTTTCATAAAGTTGCATTTCCACATCAAAATAATACAAAGTATTAGAACATTCTTCCACACTGTATTCTCACTTTCAAAACACAAAGTATTTTCATACATTAGACTGTAATGATGGCTTGATCATAATTTACCGCCATCACGTCTGTGATGGCACTTAATTGTTTTTACATTATACTAAAATAAAGATATTGTGCTTAAATCCAAATGGTATTATTTAAAATTATTTAGTTTTAAAATTGTATTATAATTGTATAGATCATTTTGATTAGGAATCAGATGAATGTGGTTGGATCAAAGGAATATAAATCGATTAATTGATTAATCGTTACACCCCTACTAACCAATCAGAAAGCAGAAACATCAACTACAGTTCACCACTGATTGGTTAGGATTAAGTACTGATGTAAAAGTGCCTAATCTTTTGTTCTGTACTTCCTGTCTCTTCACCATAGAAAGTACATTACCGCTCCTCATCTATCAAGTAGTGTTTCACCTCTGCAGGATCTCCAGAAGGTGGTGCCACTTTCACTAAACAGCCAAAGAAGCACAGTCTGTGTTTGTCTGCGGGTTCCTTGAAGGGAGGTGTAGAACTGGGCACTGAAAGAGGTTGAAGAGGCCATTGCACTGTCATGTGGGCTGAGATACACAAACATCAACTATGCATTTTCATACTTTTCACCTCTTGCTAGCATTGTGGCAATAACACTTAGGGCCCTCCTGTGGCGTGTTTAATGTAAAGAGTCCGTCTTATGATTTGAGTACCGTCCCCCACTGGCCTTTCGGTTCTTAAATAGTTTTCAGGCTTTTTGTGTTTCATGTAGACTCTAGTCTCAAGTCCTGTGGTTTTTAAAGAGAAGGCAAAAACATTTTTTTTTCAGGCAAAACGATCTAATGCAATACAGAAAGTCTATCAGTGTGGTCTCATTTTACAGTCAAGTCTCCAGTGTGTTCTTTTCTACCGTTGGAAATCACTGTAATAAATGAACACTATGGGTTTTTTGACGCTGACAGAAACTCAATGTCCTCCTTAGCTTTGTGTTTTGTTCTCGGCGGCTGGCACATCTTTGAGGGAAGCAGCAGAACAGATGGTGATGGAAGCTGCACTCAGTCTCCTGATAACCTTCAGTCTGTGCAGCGTTTGGATAGGAACGGTGACACGATGAGTGCATTCATTACCGACTGTATCTGTGCTGATGAGGATTTGGGAATTGTGCTACATCACAGTGGAGTTTAGTGTGCAAATCCACAACAAGAGATTAGGAATGGTAGAATAAACCATCTTTGTTGCAGCAGCTAGATTTTAAAGTAACAGATCTAGTACAGTTGGGTTTTTCCATAAGCACTGAGACCCCTTAAAGAAACAGCAGCTCAAACATCTTAAATCCACCGGATTTTATTGTGCCGTCAGTGTCAAATCTGTGCAAAGTCAAGGATCCAGTAAAGGTTCTGAATCATGAGTTGGATGTGAACAGGCGAGTCTCCCCACAGCTACATTACGCCCAGACCCAAACCTCAAAGTGAAGACATCATCATGGAAGCCTCACTGAAAGAACATCAAAAGCTCTTCCAACATACCACTGTAAAAAACAACAAAAAAGTCAAGAAAAAAAAGAGGGGGAAAATGGGAAATGGGATTATTTATTTCTTTTATTTTGTCATATTTTTGTAAAATCAGAAAAATAGTTATTAAAACTTTCAAATGCATTAAATATGACGACTTTGTGTCTTTTCTTAAATGTTCATTTATGCTGGGAGGACCTCACAGGCCATCGCTTAGCACAAATGTTATATGCATTTTCAAATGAGTTACTAGATTTCTCACCAAACATCACACAACAACAGCATTCCATTTTGAATCCAGTTTTTATTGAGCAAAGCTAAAAAGGACATCAGACCTAACACTGGATGGGGGCAAGGCTTAGGGTGTAGTTGAACAGTCCATCAGAGCGAAAGCAGAACACGGTTTCATGTGTAGAAAACAGTATTTACAATGTCGGTTAGATCCACAGTCGACCCTCCTCACTGCACCAACTGATAAGGGACAGAATTTTGTGAATGCTGGGCAGTGATAACAATTTGTAAAAAAAAAAAAAAAAATGAAAATGAAATTAATGTTGCAACCTTAAAAATCAAAACAAACTGAATCCAGAAGGGCAAGGTAGGGTGGTAAATGTTGCTTATGCTTATTGTGCATTTATGGCTGAATATATAAACACCCCCCTGCGGTCACCTGTGCTAGCTCTTTGACAGAAATCTTCCAGGATTGTCAAACAGACAGAGCAGCCACTGAAAGCCCTGGGGGAGCGAACCAGGAAGAGAACTTTTAAGGCCTCGAGGCTCGAAGCGTCCAAAACCACACCTGACAAACCCTTCAGATGGTTACCAGAATGTGAAGGGATCCACATGCAAGGCAAGATTACATCCACTGTGCAACGAGGGGTTAGCTTTATTATGAGATTTTTCCATACAGGGGATGTTTTATTAACCAAAAAGAAAGGCAGAGACATGGCTACTTTGATGGCTGATGACTCTAGCTCTGATAGGTTCAACAAAAAGAATCATTCTTTTCCCTTTTCTTCACTTTCAGTAGTTTCTGTGCTGTTATCAAGCAGTGTAATTTGAAACATCTGTATTATCATTTATAGCTAAAAGATTTTTTAAAGAAAACCCTACATTTAGTTTCTCTTTTCAACCAGAAGATGGTGCTATAGGTATATTTCCAAAGAAAAATAGCAACACATTTAACCTTTGAGAACAACTCTGAGAACAGAACACTGATATGAAGATTCGCCCTATAAACACGTCTCATTCTGGAAGAGTCGGCTCTACTTTGTGCTCTTCGTCACAGTGCATTCCTGGTTCTGTAGATTTCAATGGTGTGGAGAAATGCTGCAATGCCCCCGTGTGGTTGCAGAGTCGGGCAGTGAAACTCAGAGGGTGGGCACTGTGGCTGGCAGGAAGCTCATTGCCAAACAAAAAAAACAACAACGAGTCATAATAAAATTAAAATCGTAACAAAATGTTCACACAGATCAGACTCTCCGGGTCACAGAAGGCTACACGTTAAAGTTTTTAAAAGTAGTGTGAGACTTTTGCTGTCAAGTCTGACTCTGAAATCTACCCACTTCTTTGACTATTCACTCACAACACATACGATACAACATACACACACACACAGCTTAGCCTGCATGCAAACAAGTGTATTCCGGTCCACACAAGGAATAGTCAACATTATTAGAACAGCAGTAGTTCACCCACACACCTACAACCTTCAGTGTCAGCAACAAACAGAAATTCAAACCATCTCTGCTCCAGTCATTTTCACTAAATATCTGTGGGTCGTTTCAGGACAAAAACATTCCTGTTGCCTCATGACAAAAAAAAAAAAAAGCTACAACTTTTTCTTTCTAGAATTAGTCTTTGTATTGCATTTTCTTGGCTAAACCCTGTGTAGACAGACACACTTCTCTCGTTCTCCCACACACACTCACACAAACATGCACATATCGACTTTTATGAATCCTCGTTCATCTCTTGGCTATCCGTCCTGGCGATCTTCCTCGGGGGTGCTGGACTGTCCGCCTCACCTTGCTCTTGTTCCCTTTTCTTTGCTGCATTCTGGTGAAAAGCAAAAGGAATTAAGTAAAAATGAGTGAGTAGTCGTTTCTTTTTAAGATTTAAAATGATACAATAAAGACAAACTTTAGGGCATTCACAAAAGATTGATTCAGAAAAGCATGGTTACCTTTTTGTCCCACTGTTGATGGAGATAACGCAGGAGGATGTTGGTCTTCTCTGTTACAATTACTGTAGGTAGAAAAGATGACAAATTACAGATATTTATATCTAAAGATGCTAAAATAAATTGTTTAGCCAGAGTCAAAAGTAAGGTCACAAACATCTGCTGCACACGCTGCAAGATGTTTTTGCACCTTAAACTGTAGTATTGTTTGCCGTTTCCAGACTCATCAGCTGAGGAGAACGCAGTACCTTTCACATCGTAGAGCAGCTGTAATTGGTTGAATTTGTTGAAGTGGGTGTGGTTAACAGAGAAAGCGTTGTGCTGTTTGGGGGTGCAATAAAAAAAAAGACTAAAGAGGCTGAATGGTGTGGTAAGACCTGCATCTGACACATCTGCTTCAACCTTCAGTCTTTATTTTTCAGGAAAACTTTTACATTTTTTCTCTTCTTGGCCAATTTTTCTTTAAAAAGAGACTCATTTCTGCTGTTGTGCCGTCAGTGGAGGTTGCTTTTAATATAAAATCTCTGATTCTGAAAAATGACAATTTTGCTTTTACATCCAGGTATATGTGAGAAAGTATAGGTAAAAATCAGCCCTTAGTAGTAGTTTTTATCTAAGCCATTTTGCAGTATGAAATAGTATGATTTTAGATCCGAAGGACATCATTTGTTTTTAACTTTGATTTAAGCTACCGTAGGTCTGCAGCAATAAAATACACATCTTTTTACATAAATAATTTGCCTTAAACCCAGTGATTTCATACTGGACTCAAATCATCATCAAGGTTTGCAAAGACCAGACAACGACAAACATTACAAACAGATGTGTTTGAGAAAAATGATCTTACAGAATAAAGGATATGGCTGACAATTTTGGTTTGACAGAGAATGATATTGTTTTATATTTCAAAGATATAAAGATCATTAAAGTTGTTTTTCTTTCCATTTCAGAAAAATCTAATTTTTATTAATCCTGCTAGATCACAAAGGATTAAAATCCCAGCTAATCTGGTTAACTCTGAAGAATGAACATCAACACAAACTGCATAAAGAGCACATTATGGATGAACATAAATAACATACCATCTGCATTCAGTGACGTCAATACACACTGAATTTTCTCACAACTACCACCTATTTTTTCATGCACGAAGAGTCAAAGAAAAGCAAAAATATTTAAATGTATTCAATCAAATGTGCCGTGATGTTTGTTAACTCTGAATCCAGCTCAGCCAGCAGAGTTTGGACAAAAATTCACAGACTGGAGGGAATATCTTGTCTCAACATTCATTGAGCAAATTGGAAAAACCAATTCTAGCTATAATGATCTGACTATTCAAGTCACAACCACCAGTAGAAAAGCAACTGAGAACATTCAAATGTTAAGAGGCCCGCAGAATTAATTTGCCAAATGAAATAACAGGTCTGTACATCTTTTCTACTCCATAGAAAGAATGACCAAAAGCAATTTTTAAATGAAGTGTTCATGTCTTATATGCAGTCATAACTGATGTTTCTTGGCAATAATAATTCTGTAACAATCAGCTTTTACATAAATGCACCAAACCTGTTGCTAACATTCACGTTCCATAAGGTCAGAGTAGCAGAGTTGCTGTAATCTTTTTCATATTTACAGATTTTTCTTCATTTAAGCAAAGCTTTCATTCTCATTAGTTGTTAATGACCACAGTGGTAATATAGTGTAATGAAACAACCAATTCATGCTAGTGCTTCCAAATTGTTTCATCCCTTACAGGTCACTATCTTTCGTTTTTCTTAAAGCCGAGACTCAAAACAAGCTGCTGCCACTGTGTCAATTAATCTGATCATCAACGCGCGTAAAACACCCCAAAAAAACAAAATCAACCCAAATAAAATTTTAACAGTTCATGGTTGTGTTTTGTTGTTTTCCATCACTGACGGTACTTACTTTGTTCAGAAGGATATTCTCGTGTTGGAAGGTACACAGAAGGCCTTCGATTCTGTGCAAAAATACAGAAAGACGTTAGAACTTCATGTTTGCCTTTTCCAGTTTACATTTTTTTTTTACTTATAAGACATTGAATTGGTTGCATAATTACTAATTTACAAATACGTGACTCAAGTCTATTAAAGTCCCACTCCAACTATATTTTTTCTATTGTAAATTGTTCCCATTGATCTTTTAATTATGATTATGCCATTTTTAGACTAAATCAAAAAGCCTGTTTTGTTTTTTAAGACATAGTTTCTGCAGCACAGCACAAACTCATTAGAAATTCACCCCTGAGTTGTGGGTAGGATTGTTGGCGCAGATGGTACATCTGCTCATTTCCCATCAGCACTTTGTGTACACTCTCTCCTGCTAGCTTATAGCATCCCACAAGCCCAAGCTAACATTAGCGTAGCAAAAATGTCAGAGCTTTCTAGTCGCACAGTTTTGAGGCAGATGGCAGCTCAGATAAGGATCATTAAGACAATACACAATATAACTAACTAATAACAGCTTAGATGTGGCACACAAAATATTATAATCTGATGTGCTTCAAATTCATAAAACACTGGGTACAGTTTGGAACATATAGACATCAGCAAAGTTTGTGATTTTGGTTAATATCATTTATTTTCTTCCCAGTTCCATCAAACAACCATGATCAGGTGATAGCTTGAAACTATGTTTACCCTCGGTGCCATTATGTACCATGAAAGAGATCTGAGTTTAGGCTCAAGACTAAATCAAAAGAAAAACAAACTGCCTATTTTTATAGCAGCAGCTGCCTTAAAGCCTAGAAGCTTTACGATGCTCAACATGATGCACTTGCTAAACTATTTGAGCTAAAGGTCGCAACATACAGATTCTTAGCCTCTGAAATCCTTGGGTTGTGTCATCCAACCACCTTTGCTGCTTTTAGCACCAGTAAAGATCTCTGAAAGGTCAAAACGTGTATCCTGTCCACTTAAAATGTTCATTTAGAATTCACGCCATTTTCCCAGAACAGCAATTATCCATTGCATCATACTGTTTTTGTGTTTCACAGAATGAAGGCTTTAGATGCATTCAGATTAAAAAACACATTTTTTTCTGTTTTCAGGTTGTTGAATTATATAAATAAATCCTACTAAAAAGTTTGCTTTTGCTCTTCCAACGATGGCAAAGGGTCATTATGTCCAACAACTTCTGGACACCAACAAGTATTTTTAAGGGATTTCCAGATATCTCTAAGATTATTGTCCACTCCTTTTTCCAAAGTACACAGTGTCCTTTTTTTGAAACTGTAAAGCTCATTAGTAGATTCACTGCTTTAAAGTTGGTCAAACCATTAAACTGAATATTCATGCCAAATCTTATTTTTTGAATTAGTTCACATCAATATTTTAAAAGTAGTTTAGGAGGCAGTGGGGTTTTCTAGTCAGCAAAACCAGAGTGACATCAACTGCTGTTAGAAAGCATTTCAGATTTTTTTTTTCTTTCTTGGACTTTGTCTTGAAGTTTTGCTTTCAGTCTGCCAATACTCCGACACTAACCACGTCACCACTTGGCAACTTCAATTAACAGCAATAATATTTCTGTATGTGTTACACTAAATTACATTTGCTCTCAATTTTACTTCAGACCAAACACCTTGACAGTTCATCACTAAAAAAAAGCATAAAGGCAATACCCTTGCTTTGGAAACTCCTGCTTAAGAATGCAAGTAAATAAGCACTTGAACCACAAAGAAACTGCACTGGTTTAACTTTTTTTTTTTTAAATGATGTTTGAAAAAATTGTAGCTGTGACAAAGATGCTACAATCGGCGGGCCACAAGCTTCCTTCTCTGTTCCATTCTGATTCATCCACATGCAGACAAATACATCCATTTATTTTTAATTTTTTCTTCGTCTGAGATGGTATCAGGTTCAAAACTGTACGGCTGGATAGCTCTGTTCACCATTTATGTTGGCCCTATAATATCAGGTTGGGGTTGTGAGGCGCTGTAATTTAGCAGCAAAGAGTGTAAACAAAGGGATGAGGGGAAGTGTGGTAAACTTACGAGGCGCCACAACTCTAAGGCAATTTGTCAATGCTGCTCTGCAGAAACTATGTACAAGAAAACAACAAGTGTTTTGACTTTGCCTAAAAACAGCATAATCATAATTAAAAGACCACTAAAATGCTTTAAAGAGATCAAAAGATAACTGGAGAGGGACTTTAATATAATCTGGTTTTACATACCTGGTTAAATATGTATGTTTGAGTATTAATCATTTGTAAACAGACGTACTGTTACTATATCAGACTTTTTTTTTTGTACTTACAGATGCTTTACAAACAGAATCTGCATGGAACCTGCTGAAGTTGCTCTTATTGTAGACTGGAAGTCCTTTCAAGAAATCGGCCTGAGAAAATATAGAATGTTAATGGACCTAGCAGACAGTGAACATGAAATAATTCAACCATCAACACTACAAAGCTAAACAAATAGCATCGGTCTCCGTTCTGAGAAAGCCTCTTATTTAGCTCAGCAAAACAGAACAAATGCCAGGCGTTGCTTCACCTTGTGAGTCTTGAAATGGCCCCACTACCCTCCCTAAAAGGTTTATTTTAGCCCCCCAGTTGTGAAATGTACAACATGTGCCTGTAAAATAGCCGGAGAGTAGCTGGACAGATCAGAGATCAAATCGATGCCGGCTTGGCCTAAACAGCATCTGAAGGTGTGGTAAGCGGCTAACAGCCACAGTAAGCTAACAGCACGTATGCCAGAGGCGACGAGGAGCAGCTAAATCAAGGCTGAATCGATCTGTACAGGGTTTACCTTCTCCATAATGGTGGCAGAGATCTTGAGTGTCCGAGCGTTCACTTCTGAGCTGGACTCTTTATTTGTTGTGTTGCTCGTGATGGCCGCGCTAGCTTCAAAGGCTAGCTCAACAAGTAAGCTAATCTAGCGGGTCTTCTTGGCTCACAAAACCAGCAAACTTTACTCAGAAATTCACGTTTCCATAACTTATATCAATGTCAACAAGAAAATCAAACTAATTATGCAAAATAATACCTAAGTTGTAAGCCATTCGTTCGTAAAACGGTTTAAACAACTACTTCGGCTAGCATGACGGCTTGATGGCAGCGACGTTTACTTGGCCACACCCCCTGCTAACAGCTATTGGCTCACTCTTGGTCCCACGTGGTACGTGTTTGATAAGAAGGCCAATCATTGACCAAAGGAATGTGGCCCTTCCCTAATTCATTGACTAGCCTCCTTCACATGTGACGATGAGACAGACATGGACATGTTTTTAATGTCCATCAGTGTGGAACGTTTATATTCTTTGTAATTTTCTTACAAATTCCGATGAGACTATTGAGCATTTGTTTTGGAACTGTCCACGTGTAAAAGTATTTTGGCATAGGATGGATCCACAAAAAAGTGGATGATTTTTGGTTTGGGTTTTTCAACAGGTCAATAAAGCTGATAATGTCTTTATGATAAATCTGATTCTTATTTTGGAAAAGTTCCTTTTTCCCCAAAGTTAAATAGTCATGTAAAAAACATTTGTGTTGCTTTCTTTTGTGAATTCAGACTCTATATCCACAATCAATTCATTCGGTCAACCAAAAAGCTGTGAAGACACTGTCAGTCTGTGATGATTTTAATATTTTATATTTACATTGTTTTTGTTAAATACTTCTGTATTTTTTTCTATTGTCTTATTTGTTTTCCTGTCTATCAGAATGTTCAATAAAGCATGTTAAAAAACAAAATTTCTCTCACGAAAAAGCAATCAGTGTGAGGAAAGTCCACGATTTTTACCATCAGGGATAAATAAATTAAGATGAAATTTATTGATGTGTAATGATTTTTTTTTTGGCAACACAATAAAGATTAAGCTACATATGACAACAGATTGAGTCAGACAGGAAAGTGTGACCAAAATTTTCCACAATACAATTCAGCATAACAACAACATTAAGAATAAGTATCAGAATAACTAAAACAAAACCAGCTACTTGTAGTCATAGAATACACAATGCTGATATGATTCTGGGGAAATCATTCCTCATTAAATGTTTTTAACATTTGCTACAAATATTCTTTAGAAAATTACCAATAACTTTTTCAGAGACATTCTCCTGTGTAAAACTTGTCATGCTCATTATATGCTCAACATGATAATTGATTTTCTTGCATTGTTTTCAAACAGTAGACCTGTGTGTTTTTAAATGGATTAATCAAATCAAATGTGGTCTGTGGAATAAAACCACCAAACTCATCCATTAAAAAAACAATATAATTATTATTCAATTTTTTATCATAAAATGTTTTTAATGACTTGGCAATATTAGTTTGAGAGTAGTAATTTGATTTGTTTTTTTAAAATAAAAGAAAAAAATAATTAATTTATGTTGTATAAAATTCAGATCAAAATCCTGAATGAAAATCATGCCTCTCACACCTGGAATTCAATTCCATGACAGAGAACTGAAAACTCTGAGCTCATGTAGCAAACAGATCTAATCTTTTCTTATAAATAGTCAAAATTTCCATCACACCTTTGTATATTTTCCAATTGTTTTTTCAATCCACGTATTTTATTTTATCTGTTTATTCTTTCCATTGTTTCTTCTATGTCTAATAAATTTACTGTTGTGTTTTGCTTTTGATAACCCCATTTGTGTTGCTCCATATCTGCTGCTGTCTGCCTTCTGTTATCCTTTATTTGTTAATATTTTTAGGGACAATCAGCCTTTCAACAAGGACTAACCCTTGTGGTATCTTTTCAGGTTCAGATGACCCCACAGGATTTCATGTCTGCCACAGACACCAGTGAAGATTAAAAAAAAAAACACCTTGGTAAAAAAAAGTTCAGCATGCTTTCTTGTACACTCCCAATGTTAATGTACTTAGGACAAGGGCTAAAAATGAATATTAGCCTAAAAGGCTTATATATATATATATTTGAAATTTTAAATGGTACATTCATATATTATGTCCCTGCTTTAAATCAGAAAGTCAAACAAACAAACAAATTATGAACTTTAAATTTGTTTTTCCTAATACAGAGGGCTGCCCTCTGGCACAAAACTGGGTGAATACTTCTGATATTGCTCACTGTATAATTTTCTCACTATCCATCCATCCATCCATCTTCTTGACCGCTTCCTCCCTTTCGGGGTCGCGGGGGTGCCGGAGCCTATCCCGGCTGCTGATGGGCGAAGGCGGGGTACACCCTGGACAGGTCGCCAGTCCGTCGCAGGGCCACAATCACACACACATTCACTCTCACATTCACACCTAGGGGCAATTTAGAGTCACCAATCAACCTATGAAGCATGTTTTTGGACAGTGGGAGGAAGCCGGAGTCCCCGGTGAAAACCCACGCATGCACGGGGAGAACATGCAAACTCCACACAGAAAGGTCCCAGCCGGGATTCGAACCGGGGCCTTCTCGCTGTGAGGCGAGAGCGCTAACCACTTGCGCCACCGTGCAGCCCATTTTCTCACTACGCAAGTGCTTGTGAGATGCTATAAGCTAGCGGGAGAGAGTGTGAGCAAATTGCTGATGACCATGCCACAAATCCATCCAGGGCTGTTTCAGCAAATTACTGTCTCTTCTCCAGATATCATTTCTTTTTGGAACAATATAACCTCTTGGCATGGAAAAAAATGTGAATATTACCCTATAAATATATTTGAAAAAGAGATAAGATAGAATTCTTTTAAATATTAAATGTTTAATCTCCCATAAATTTCAAAAGGATATTGGCCAGCTGCTCCTACTGGAAACAGAAGGAATCTGAAAACTGTTACACATTTATTTTGGACCTGTTCATTTACCAAAAACATTTTGGACTGGTTTACAAAACTTGCTGGTAAAACATATCCTTTATTGTGTTTATGTTAGCAGATTATTTTACTTTTTTTGTTTTTGAAGAAGAAGAAGAAATAGAAAACAAAAAGGTCAATTTATTTAATTGAATTTGTCTTTTAGTCAAATTCCTTATGCAAATATACCCACAAGAAACCCTCTTTACCTCTTCATTTGTGAAATTAAAAAATGCAGGAAACCTCTCAAAAATTCATACAATCTGAAAGCTATAAAACCTGAAACCTGTTTGTAGAAATAGCTAGAGATGTTTTCAACGTTACCCCATTTTCATCACGCTGTTTTACTCAGATGTGCTCTGGAATACTGTTCTTTTTTACCCCTCTTGTAGTCTATTCTCTTTGTGTTCCTCTTGTGAAGTGTTTGGAAATCGATTTTTGTTAATAAAGGTTTTTTTTTTAAGAGCTAATGGGAAATAAGTGGAGGCTAACCTCCACCTTAAAATTCCTGCCATCAACCCAAAGGTGCTTTTTTTAATTTTTTTTTTATTAAAATATTTCTTAAAAAAACTGCACAATCAGACATCTGGGAACAATTTTACAAAAAAAATGAAAAGTTAGAATGGGACTTTATTTATATTACTATTATCATTCCATAATTATTTCCCCTTTTTCCTTCTTAATAGCTGTCTGTTCACACTAGAGCATCATCTACGCCTCTCCTCAGCATCTTCCTCATCCATGTCCTCATGATGATCCTCCTGGGCCTCCATCCTGGCAGCTCCAACTTCTAAACTTAAGCATATTTTATATCATTTATTCCAATTATGTTACAACTCGTTAAAAAGTCAGTAAAACAGAAGAACAAACGCTCCTTGTTTCCATCCCAGCCCGGGGCCACGCGGCGGCGGCGGAGGGCAGCTCCGTGTCATTGGCGGCTCAGTCCGATGGTTCACACCACCTGGAACTGATAAGAAAAAGTATGGAGGAGTTGTTGGATTTTCAGGACAAACCCAGGGACTCATATGGATGCCCGTGACACACAGGTATGCCGCGAGCCGGTCAATACTGGCCGGCCGCCATGTGGTGGCTACAAGACAACGAAATCCCGATAAATTAGATTATTGGATTGACTGCCACAGATTATTGGTCTCCTTCATCCTCGATGCTTCCAAAGAAAACGGTATCAAACTGATCATATAGGGAGGTTTCGGGATATCAAACCTTGATAAAGGTAAGCCGTGTGCTTGATTGTAGAGTTCTGTGGTTATTTATTGTTCATTTAGATTATAGATTTGTGGAGGAGGAAGCGGCTGTGCATCAAGCTGCAGCTCTCGAAGAGACAGCTCTACAGTTCTTCAGTTCCGTTTAGACAACATACTTTACTTTGTCATTACATTGAAGCTGAAACAGCGAAGCGTTCTGGCATTTTCTGCTCTTCCTGCATTATTTACAGTGTTGGAATCAATGGCTGCTGTTCTGTCACTGCCTTTGTTTCCACTAAAACTGTTTCTGTGACTGTTATTTCACTCTAGACTCTTCATGTTTTTATGTTATTAGTTAAATTTTGCCTATTAAATGTCCCCCAAAAGATCAAAAACGGTCACAATGACAATATTTAAGAAGTTTATGACATTATTATCAATCATAACTGGGTCTCCAAATACCTGTCAATCTGTGGTGGGTCTCCTAATCCCACAGCTCTGCTCTTTTCAGGAATCCCACTTTGATTCAGTCTGATTTAGGTGAATGTTATGTAATAATCTTGTCAGAAGCAGCTTCTATTGCTGTAGTAAACAAACAGGACTGAAGTGCTCGATCAGACGTGAACTATATGTGTAAGAAGGGGAATAGCTGTCATTTAAATCCTGTTACATGTGTTTAATTCTAATTTTATTTCTTCAAAAGATGTTCAGTCTTTTTGGACATGGGCTGACACATTGAGATAAAAAAACATGTTAAAAACAGAATTTATTTCAAGCAATCTAAACAAAAATATAACTAAAAAAAGAAAACAACAGAAAATATACATTTATACACACATATATCAAAGTTGGGATATCTAGTCATGACATTGGAAAATAAATATACATACACAGGGGCGGACTTACCACTTGACAAAGGTAGGCGATTGCCTGGGGTCCCCAATACTTTTGAGGCCACGATTTGATTAAAAAACAAAAATTTCTATCATCGCAGAAATTATCTGTCTCTTTTATAGTAAAATAAACAAAAATCATCAAGATAGCATTAGACCGCTCACGTGAAAGTGTTTCATCCTCCCCCATAAAATCTCCACCAATGGAATATTCCACCAACAGCAAGTTAGCTAGCAGTGAGAGAGAGACTCCTCTAAGAGTTTGCATAGCAAAAATTGGTAATAAACCAGCTGGGAAAAAAGGAAAAAGGTAAAAAAAAATTGTTGCTACACTCCAAAAGTGCAGGAAGAAAGACAAAACAAGAAAAAACAGAACAGCATCTAAAAAAAGATTTATAAAAAGTCAAGAATGAGAGGAGAGAAAAAGAGAAGAAAGGTAAAAAGAGGGGCAGATTATTATAAGTAAAGAAAATGTTTTTAAATTTAGACTTTTTAGTAAAACCTGAAAAATTAAAAACATTGGATATGTTACAAACGTTTTACCCGGGTATGTATTTTAATAAAGACGTGATTAATGCAGCCACTACAAAGGGCCCCTTCTTATTGTTTGCCCGGGGCCCCAAAAATGCTAAGTCCGCCACTGATCGTAAATAGACATTAATGTCTCAAGAGAAATTAAATTATAAACTTCATGTTTTGTATTTGACTGCTTTGATGGATACTACAGTGACACAAATGTAAAAAGTAGTTGACCCATCTAGGTACTATTATCTTACATTGATTTAAGAATTGTTTATAAGAGTCTAATGAGTCAAATTGAGCTGTAAATGCTCAAGATGCCTTTATAAATGGACTGTTGGGCAACTTTTATTACCTAAAATAAAAATAAAATACACATAAACTCTGAATTACTATTGTTATTTGATTAAAGTGACACAACATGTCAAATATTTAAAAAGGTGTTTCTTTCTGACAATGGTTCAGTGATTAGTGGTGTATTAATGCTGAAGACGTTTCACATAAGTCATCAACCAGACACATTATCTTGTTCAAATTGATGAATTTTTAAAGAAATACAGTTGAATACTGCTCAGCTTCTTCCACATGACTTCAATATATGACTATATAACACAGCTGTGTGGACAAAGGATCTGCAAGTAAGCAAAACAGGCACGAAAATAGCAATCTCTGCAATCGCCAAATGAAAGCATTAGCTGACAAGTCAAAACGAAGACCTGTCACCGTGTGCAGGACTGCAGCAGCACAGCGCCATTGTTTTTATCAAGGTAGTAGATAGACAGATTTGTTGCGTGGACTTAGAGTGACAGGGTTTAATCCCCTGGAGTAAGGAGGGGAGCAGCAGGAAGCTAAGATAATGCCGCTGGCAGAGACGGTGGCTCACCATGCCTGGCTGCTGCATTGTTGCTATGGCTCAGCTGAAGCTTTGGCTGTTTGTTCTTGTGTTTTACCTGCAGTGTTTATGGAATGTCTTCCTTTTTGGGAAGAAAATGATTCATTCAGAAAAGCTCCAGAATTAGTTAACTAGAATTATTTGACTTAAATATTGTCACACATTTGGTTGAGTGAGTTAATAAACATGTACTTCCTGATGTAAATTCAATGGGGAATACTTAAAAAGTACCATCAGCGACTGGTTTTGTTGCCTTGTGTGTGGCAGGGCAGCAGTGTGTGTTCCTGCGGAGTGATCACATGGCAGACAGCTTTAACTCAAGCAGCTAAAACGGTCCGCTGCTATTAATACCTGCTGAAGGCCGTGCTGCGGAGCCATGCTTTAAAACAAACCACAAGAGTTTGAGCTTCTATGGTTCAAGAAAACACAGAACCTGTTTACATGGTGGAATGTTACTCACAGTATATTTTTATTGTTACTTTAAAAAATAAAAAACAACCACATGCTCAGCAAACCAATATTTAATTGTACAAAATGATGTGTAGGCAGTAGAAACTGAAATACCAGCTCCCAGAGCTAAAAAGAAATGTTTTTCTTGAAGTAGAACTATAACACTGCTATAATTCAACTATTGTTAAAGCTACATTTTAAAATCGGATGGCCACAAAAACATAAATTAAAATGTATTTTTCTAAATGGTGAGGTGGGACTTTGCAGCTCTCGCTGAGTTTTAGTCAGTAAGAAACCAGCGTTACCTCTGAGCTAGGTCGTCCAAAAAGATTCTGCGTCATATGTTCTTCAAATTTTTACAATAACTTGTTGTTGCTTTTTTTAAAAAAAGAACGTTGGTTGAGGTTTAATACCACAATTTTGCAGCGAATCTTTGGGTGTGACAGTCGCCTTCAATCTCTGATGATTCATACATTTTTAGATTTATTTTAAACTAAATAAAAAATATCTTTCAGTTATTTTACCATGCAAAGTTATGCTAAATGAAGATGAAGGGATGTCCTGGATTATTATTTTTTTTAACTTATCCTGTCCAACAGCTGAGGAAACAGATAAGCGCTGAGAACCTTTTGTGTTAGACAGTTTTTACAACAACAGGGAGTTATTGATCTGACACGCAAAGTGCTTATTTGTATAAACCCCTTTTGTATTTTATGTAAAAGCTTTTTTTATATTAATTATGTTTGTATCTTTTTTGGGGGGATCGTGAAGTCCTGGATTAAATGGTACGTTGCAAACTTTAATTTGCTAATTTGACGTATGATATATTTTTTTGTGCACTAATTCAAGTTTTCTCATTCACATGACAGACTGGTAGCCATGCTGACCAGCTTTATAGAAGGTCTCCTCTGCTGCCTCACCTCAAAATCTGCCAACACTGTGGTCCCCATTGAAACCTCAGAACTTGCAGACGGCTATGAGTTTGTGGAGGTGAAACCAGGCAGAGTTCTGCGGGTTCGACACATCATCCCGGATCGCCCCATAGAAGAGGAACCATCGCAGGGGGCAAGCGTCAGCTGCAAGAGAAAGATCACAGTTTACCGCAACGGACAGCTCTTCATAGAGAATCTGGGTGAGAGGGCGAGCGCCGAGCTGAAATCCTGTCAAAACGGAGAGACAGAACCCAACAGCACTGTGGAAGTTGAACTGGCAGAATCCCGTAACTCATCTCCCCCCGTCAGCCTTCCTGAGCCCCGCTCAGAATCCGTCACAGCCGGAAACAACGGGGCATCTGAAACAGGAGCGGCAGGTGAGGCACCTGCTGCGGTTCACCCCGACCAATCCCAGCAGCCCAGGAAGCGCAGGAGGAAGCCCAAACGCACCGTAGTGATTGACTGTGAGAGGAAGATATCAGCCTGCAAAGGGACGCATTCAGACGTGGTTCTGTTCTTCATCCACGGAGTGGGAGGCTCGCTAGATATCTGGGGAAGCCAGCTGGAGTTCTTTTCTCGCCTGGGCTACGAGGTGATTGCTCCAGACTTGGCAGGTCACGGAGCCAGCTCTGCTCCACAGATAGCTGCTGCATACACGTTCTACGCCCTGGCTGAGGATGTGAGGATCATCTTCAAAAGATATGCAAAGAAGAGGAATATTCTGATTGGACATTCTTATGGGTAAAAATGAGAGTTAAGACTTTATTAATGCCAGTATAAAATACTACAGCATAACACTTTCTGGATTGTTCTGTTTCTTTTACTCCAGCGTGTCCTTCTGTACATTCCTGGCTCACGAGTTTCCAGATCAAATTCAAAAGATGGTGATGATCAACGGTGGCGGTCCCACCGCTCTGGAGCCCAGCCTCTGCTCCATCTTCAACCTGCCCACCTGTGTGCTTCACTGCCTGTCTCCTCTGCTGGCGTGGAGCTTTCTCAAGTAAGATTTGACCAAAACAAGAGAGGAAATAATGAACTTAGAAACCCATCCATCCCTTTTAGAACCTGCTGTATCCCCTTTAGTGGTCATAGAGCCGCTGGAGACAACCAGCCACTGTTGGGTAAAGGCAGGGTAAAAGGCAGGTTGCACTTATGCTCACAAATACAACTGCCAAACGCGCGATGAGGCAGGATTTTTGTCAAAATGTCATGTCGCTGCCTGAATTTTTCTGAAATCATTAGAATGGTCATAACCGTAGACAGCAGCAGTCAGATGGCCGTCAGCCGTTGGGGATGATACCATTAGGAAATCGTTGAACAGCTGAGCAGCTAGTGATCAGCAGCCCACATCTAAAGTAACAAACAACTGGAGCTGGACTTCATTGAAACACAGGACACAATTGGAATATATATGATATTGTGCATCTAAAATGAAAGTTTTTTGCTGATCACCACTAGCTCCATGGAGAAACTGAGTGTTGGTGTTAGACTGGGGGCGGTGCTGGCAGAGCAGATTCTTCCTGGAGAGGGCGCTTACTTCAGCACGTTTCCAACCGCTCATTTTTGTGTGTATGGGAGGGGCTGCTGCAGACAGTGCAGGTTTTTAGAGGATCACTCTTAAATGCATGAACAGATCAAAGTACCACTTCTGTAGGGGTTCTTCATAGTGAGGAATGATCAGTATAATCTACTTAAAACCTCAAAAAGTAGAATTTTCATGGTAGGTCCCCTTTAAGCAAACTATCCACATTTTCATTATCGGAATAATGGATTCACAAACTGATGTCATAAAATGTATGCATTTGTATTGATTATATTTTCACTTTGTGAAATTTGTGACATTATATCTGCCATTTAGAAAAAAAGTAGGTGTCCAAATTGCTTTTAAAATTCAGGGGACTATATCGTCCTGCTTGAAGTCTTCTTTTAGTAGTTAGAGATTAGAATGGGAATTCGGACATAGCCAAGATGTGCCTGGGCGGCCACTGACCATCCAGTTGGTGTCAAATGTTAACTTTTTTCTTAAAACCTCCCCATCCACCGCGACTGCCCCCCGATTACAAATGCCACCTGCCAAATTTACTGAAAAACTTGTATTTAGGTCGCAGCACTGTGGCATTTTGGGATATGTGACTGTAGCCTAACAAGCACACCTAGGGGCAATTTACTGTCACCAATTAACCTATGAATAATGTTTCTGGACTGTGGGAGGAAGCTGGAGAGGCTGGAGAAAACCCACACATGGAGAACATGTAAAATCCAGGCAGAAAGTCCCAGCCGGGATTTGTATCAGGGACACTTGATGATACGGTTGATACATACATAAAAATGTGTGTTTTCAAACACATCAAGACTAATAATGATAGAATGTAAATGTTTGAAAGCTATTTTTTGTTACTGTGATTGTAAGATAAGTCTTTGTCCTTTAGGCTGTTGCCAAATCGGTAATTTTATAAAATGTCAAAGTGATTAGTCGTGAAATGAGACATATTAAACACATTTTTTCCTGAATGTTTCTTTTAGCTATTCGCCTCAAACCTTCAATTTGAGCAACAAAAAGGCAAAAAGGATGAATACTTTTTTGGACACATTTCCTCCTCATCAAACTCCTGTGTTCTGTCCCGGCAGGGCTGGCTTTGCTCGGCAGGGTGCCAGGGAGAAGCAGTTGCTGAAAGAAAACAATGCCTTCAATGTGTCGTCATTCGTGTTGCGTGCCATGATGAGCGGGCAGTACTGGCCTGAGGGGGACGAGGTTTACCACGCCGAGCTCACCGTGCCCATCTTGCTCGTTCATGGTATGCACGACAAATTTGTCCCGGTTGAAGAGGACCAGCGCATGGCGGAGGTAAATCGAACCCCCCCTCCTATGTCATGCAGTTAAGAAGTGAACATTTCTGAATGATAAAAATGATTGTTTTCCTTCTCCTGGTGACATGGATGATTGCTTCCATCAGATCCTCCTGATGGCTTTCCTGAAGGTGCTGGAAGATGGTAGTCACATGGTCATGATGGAGTGTCCAGAGACTGTCAACACACTCCTGCACGAGTTCCTCCTCTGGGAACCGGCCACCCCAGCGCTGGTAAAGAAGGAGAACAAAACTCGTCCGGAGACGGCCAAAGCTCAAACCGACAACAACAGAGAAGCGACCGAGCCCGCCACAGTCCGGCCTGCAACCGCCAGGCAAACCTAATCCAGGACAGAGGGACGAAGGGAGAAGATAACTCTGGATAAAGCTGATTCAGACGGTTCAAGCTGAAACAGTGTTTGCCAGAGAAAAACCAAAGCTGGTCCGAGCACTCTCTAAGAAAATGAGCCTGTTGAGGCAACCAGAAGTGCTGGTTTGTCTCAGCAGGTCAGTCGAATGTTAGATTTGTGGCAGGAGGACCGTGCTGAGTTTCTAGCTCTCCTTTACAACATGTGAACACCAGAGCTAAAGCAGGAAGATCTCAGTCTTCAGCAAACAGTTTTGGTTCCAAACATGCAGCAGGAAAATCCTTGTTGTGCCTTGAAGTGGTTTCTGCAAAAATGAACACAAGACACAGCGATTCAGCTGCGAACGCTCCCAGAAACACTGGGAGTCCAACGCAAAGAGGAGAACGTTGAGTGACTTTGCACATCCTGTGAAGAGGAAACATACTTTCATACTCCTGAAGAAGTGATTCAAACATTTTAGGTTGTGAACAAACCTACTGTGTTAGCACTTTTAATCTCAAGCTGCAAATGATTGTTTTTTTTTAAGTTTTTATGAAGATGTGAAAATAAAATCCCACAAAAATAAACACAAATGTTGGATAGAAGTTTATGAAATGTTAAAGAAAAAATAAATGGCTGAATAAATTATTGTATTCAACTTTTCCTTATTGAGACAAATGTATCATTTGTTTACAAGCATCAAACTAATACATTGAATCCTTCAGTCTCTGCCTGCCTAAACTGTAATTACATTGAAATGTTAATAGTGCTTTTTTTACAACTTCTTATTCAGTCAATTGTAGCGTAATATCTGGCAACATTTGGGACCAATCAACAAATCTGTCACAAATGGACAGACGGTTGGATCCAAGTGCAGCAGCCTGACCCTGATTTAGCTTTGCTGATTTTTAGCTGTGCTCCACTCCTGTTCTCCTGTCTGTGCCAATAAAAGCAGACAGAGGTCAAACCCAAGCGTGAGGGCATCAGAGAACAACCAGAGTGGTCAGAGTCCAGGCCAGGGTCAGGGCAGGCAGCAAACATTTAAAAGTCAAAGATGAAGCTGGGTCAGATGAAACAGAAGATCAGATCAGGTGAAACCGCTCAGGATGCAGGCAGAGTGGCACAAACAAGAGCTAAATACTGCTGGGAGTGAATCCAGATGTAAACAGCTGTGGGGATTCTAGCAGGTGCTGATGGGAAGTGTAGTGTGGAGACCCAGGAAGTGCTAGTACTCAGGTGATGGATCCCGATGGCGGCCAGAGGGGGAGACAGGGGACCAATTCATGACAAAATCCTAACCATACCAGAATAACACTGTTTCACATGCACTTACTTAGCATAAAAACTGAACTTCTGTTGTAAAATATTTATAAAAATGCCAAAAATTGTAAATGCTATAGTCACTACTGCAAAAAGCAAGAAAATGAATTAGGAAATCTGTTACGTGCGGCGAGCACAGAAAGTGATGGAAATTCATGTTGGCCACACTTAACATGTGCAGTCAAGATGCATATTGCACATATTTTAAGTACATCCAAGGCTAAATGTTGTTGTTTGTTGCCCGTATTAATCTGATCGTAACCTTCACCCTTCATCTGGGTTTGTGCGATCAAGAGTAGAGTTTGGCACTGGCCACATTAATTTAGAAAATTATGTGTGAAAAGTCACATTCTTTTTGTTTTTTGGAATTCTTTTTAGCCATTTCGTATTTAGATAAAAAAGTACATTTTATTGTTATTTGATTCAAAATTTTCTTTGATGCTAAAGCACGCATTATTAATAAAACATTTCAGAAAACTTTGCTAAAACATAAATAATCAATTTTCCAAACCTGCTGAATCAGTTTATGGTGCAGCTGTTGGGCTGAGGGTGAGGTACACCCAGAACAAGTCTGTTGCAGGGCCATAAATGCTTAATTTTATAACTTTATTGTTGACATATTTTAGCTTGCATTGTTTCCTTTAAGTTTGGAAAAATGTTATCAAGGGCGATTGCAGGTTTGGCTCCCATCTTGCCCACCCATGTGTCAAAGTGTCCTAGGGCAAGATACCAAACCTCATTGTTCACACTGTGAAGTGTGTGTGAATGTGTGTGTGGATGTGTGAGTATGGATGGAAATGCAACTGCAAAACACATAGGGCCTTAAATTCCCACTCCAATCATCTTTTAATCTAATGTAAAAGCGTGTGGTCTTTTAATTACGATTATTCAGTTTTTAGTCAAAATCAGATTAAGGACAGCAGGAGTTCATTAGAGATTATTCTCTGAATTGTTGGCAGGACTGCTAACATGGAAGTAAGCCTCCACTGATATTCCATCATCCCTTTGTTTCCATGCTCTCCCGCTAGTTTATGGAATTTGACCTGAGCAACTAAACTTTGTCCCGGCAATTACAGTTCATCAAAACTGAGCTTTTTTGAAACCACATTTTTTTTATCTGCTGTGGAAGCTGTGTTGATTTTTTTTTATAATTGGTCAGTTTTGTCTAACACTCTGATGCTTATCTAGAGTTTTAAACAAATTGTAGAAACTCGTGTATAACCATTTGAAAGTATGCTGCACACTGTTTGCGTAGGAATGTCCTGAATGGGAGGAATCTGCTGATCTTAGATCTACAAGTTGATATTTTAGTAGTGAATGTGTGAGCCTGTGATGGACTGGAAAGCTATGGTGAACCCTACTTTCCCCTGAAGTTGCTAGGATAGGCTCCAGCAACTCCCTTGTGACGCTGCAAATGACAAATTGAGAACATAGAATGCTCATTGTAAAAATTGCCACTTTTTGGATATTTGTTTTTGAATGGAACTCTCTTTACATCTGATCTGGATGTCACCCAATGTTCTGGGCATGTGACTCTTGATGGAGAGCTCTAGGAAGACTCGGGATGCTCTGGAAAGACAATGTCTGTCACCTCAGGATTCCCCCGGATGAGCTGGAGAAAGTGGCCTGGAAGAGGCCCTGTAGTCCAGTCCCAGATGAGTGGAAGGAAATGAGGGATGGATGACTCTTTTAAGCCACAGAACCAAAAAAATATTCCATAAAGGATTTATGGTAGATATATTCTCTTTTATGTCATTATATTTTACATTAGATTATAATTTAAGTATATTCATGTAGAAACACATTATAAAGTGTTTTCCTTATATGATAATCAATAATATGAATGCATAAAGATATGTTGTACTTCTTTTTAATGAAAAGACAGAATAGCATAATGAATGTTGTACATAACTCAATCATTTTGATGTAGCTGATACATAAAAATGCAGACTGTTGCATGTGTGTACAGTAGTAAGCCGGAAAACATTAGAAAACTCAAACCCAGCAGGAATTAAGATTAAGATACAAAATGCACTTATGTACTGTATCAGAGAGTTAGGTTATGAGTTTTTTTTTTTTTTTTTTACTGTAAAATAAATCAATGGTTCCTAGTTTGACAACAGCCATTTGGTAAACAAAAATAAAATTTGAGCTTTGTATTTTTAAAAATATTTATAACTTATATATGCTTAAATTTTCGTTTTTGGAAAACGGTATAAATATGAGATTACATCTATTAAAATGAAACCCATACTTACATTCTATTAAAATGATGAACAACTAATAAAGCTTTACAATGTTTTTTACATTCATGGAGGAACTTAAGAAAGCATAAATTTAAAGCAAGTGTGTTTTTTTTTTAACAAAAAAAAAGTAAAAAATAAAATAAATGCACATGTTAGACCTCCACAGTGACAGTGGGACCGTTACTGGTGTCCTCCACGGGGACTGCCTCCGTGGGGCCGTTAGAAACCTCCTTCTCGGGCTCCTCTTTGCTGTCTTCCTTCGCTGCCTCAGCCTCCACAGGGCTGCTCTCTGCTGCCGCCTGCTGGTCGTTGCTGGTAGTGCTGGCGGGTCTCTCAGCAGCTTTCTCGCTCTGCTGCTCTTCCGCTTTGGTTTCATTGATGACCTGAACGCTGGCGCCCCCAGTGGCCTGGACTGGCTTTGCTTCTCCGTTCTGGACTGGATAAGTACTCTCCAAAGCACTATACAGAAACGTGTACTGTTCCTGCAAAAGACACAGATTTTTGTGTAAAAACTTTATTTGTAGTCACACACCTGGTTATACAACCCATGTAAAAGTATGTTACAATATAATTTCTGCTTAAATTCGATAATTAAAAAAATAATAATACATTTTTTTTCCTCTGGCTCAATATTTTGTAGTTTGATAAACCCAGAGTCTCTGCTGAATTAAGTAAAACATATTTTTGTTTGTGGATCACTGCTTAAAACATAAAGTGATTATTTTATGCTAGTCTTTTAATTACAATGCTGTCTTTTATTTTACATTTTGTCATGGTTTTAGATCAAAACTACACAAATACAATCTAAATCTGCAACCTTTAACACTAGAAGTGCCATTTGGGCCTGTTTATTACTTACGAGTTGTCTATAAAAAATACACTATACTTTTGTGGTCATTAAGGCATTCATTTGTAAAATATAGTTTTCAAATATTTAAAATAATTGAATTATAGAAATGATACATTTCTCTTCTTAAACAATTTTTATCTTACTATTCTCTTGACAGCAGCAGATAAGTTCCTTTCAAAATAAATAGACCCTGTATCAAATAAGATCCTCCTGATGCAGCAGATTTACTTGAATTAAAAAGGCAAAAAAGTCAAGTCAGGTGTGGCATTTTCAGTCATAATTTTGGTGCATCCTCCTCCTTTATCTTCCTTTACTGCCCCTAACATTTTAAGACTAACTTTTCATCTGAACAGCAACTAGATAAGAATGTGAACTTTAAGTTGTTTTTTTTTGTTTAAATACCATTCTGACACACTTTTAACATGTTTTGCCACAACTTTCTTAGTTATCTGACTAAAATATGAAAAATTAACCAGAACAACACTCACTTTTTTATTGTCAGTATTTTTCTCTAAAGCTGAAGAGCCACAATGGAAAGAAAAAGGAGCTGCAGCTGAAGTGAATCTGCTTTTAGTGTCTACTTTCGGAAATAAACATTAAAAAATGTCTTCTAATCCCGCTCATAACCATGAATGCCATCATATCTCTTACCAGGCTGGAGATCATTTTTTGTCTCTCTTTACGCAGAGTTTTAACCACCTGGAAAACATCTACCAGCTTCTCATTCTCAGCACTGTCCAGCAAGTTCCACAGAGCGCAGAAAACCCCTGAGCGGGTGGAGCCATCGCTGAGGAGGAAACAAATACAGAGGGACATTACAGATAAATGAAGCTTTTGAGCATGAATTTCAACTACTTGCTCCACCTGATCTGATTGCTGTTACTCATTGTTTTGTAGATATATTTTCAGTGTTTATCACAAACATTAGTGATTGGAAATATTTCACTATTTATCTCAACTCTTTTCAAGACACTTTTTTTCAGGCAGAAGAATTATGATTTTCTTCCATCCAAGAGACTATTTTATCTGGAGTAAAAATAGCTTCATTCTGGATTTGAACCAAGAATCTTCTTGCTAAGAGAACCCTGAACCCTCTGTGTCTTACTTGCAGTGGGCTAAAACAGGCATGCCCTTTTGTGATTTCCCGCTGCCACAGTTGCTCTTAACATGCTTGATCATGTCTATGAGGTCCTGCGGTTTCTCTGGAAGCTCTTTGTCCCACTTCAGGAACTGGACATGATTCACCTCCCGAACCTCCGACCTCTGTTGACAGACGTGTTAGCTCACATTTCGTTAAATTCAAAAACTGGCAGAACAGTTGTCTGCTATGTTACCTTGATGTGGCGAATCTTCATGGTGCGGTAGACGAAGGCTGGAAAGGTTTCGGTGTTTGTAACTTCCACCTCAATGTATCCAAAAGTCTTTTTCTCTTTATCCCAGTACACAGACTCACAATCCTGTCACAGACACACAATATTCCTCATCAGTCGTCGGTGGAGGGATTGTTATTTGCGTATTGTCCGTTATCTACCTTATCATCCTTCTCACACTCTGAGAGCATTACAACGTTTGGGACTCTCTTCTGGTAAATCATCTGCCAGAAGTCATTCACAGTGTCTGGGAGGGGGGTCTGCGTTGTGATGAAGGCATGCTGGTCCCAGTACCCCTGTGTGCATATAAAACAGAGTTTTTTTTTGAGTTTACTCTAAAAAAAATACTCTTAAGAATATGAAGAAGTTGTCGTACGTCAATGTAGGAGGCATTGATGTATTTTGCAGACTCTTCTTCCTCTTCGTCTGATGACTCTTCCTCTTCATCTTCATCAGGGTCACTGTCATGGCTCCGCCCCTCATCTAACCTCAGCAGCACTCGGTTGTAGTCGTCTGAGGGTGGGAGAGCAGACAGGTAGTTGGCAGGTGAAATGAAACTCAGACACGCAAAGGTGTGGGCGCGTGACGCCGATGCTCACATGGAATCACGGATTCACAGCGGTTCTTTGCTTTGTTTTCCTCTGTGACCCCTGTGTTGCATGTCCTCCAGGTTTTAAAGGAGGGGAGTCTCTGAAGGATGAAATACTCATTAATCATCATGTACTCTCTAGATTTGTTAGGAAACAAACGGGAACGCACCTCAAACTCCTCTTCCATTAGGGTGGATTCAGACTCTGGGGGGCCTTGTTTGAGCGTGCTCACTGTGCTGTGCAGCTCTGACAGACTGATCTCTGTTTCTCCAAACTGGTTGTGCTCCAGCAGGGCCTGGTGAATCAGGATGTACTGGGCCTGCGCCATGGCACAAGAAAGGGAAGAGGATGTGTCTCAACAGGGTTTGTTTCAATGTTTTTAGTCTTCACATTCTAATGTTGTAGAATATACACAGAAAAACGACTTTACAATTTCATCCAACACAGAAATATTCCTAAAATTTTGTGTTCAACAAACAAGAATTCAAAATATCAAGTAATTGAAAAAAATTTAAGTTTTTCAGCCACAAAAGTAGATAACTGTTTGTTTTGATGAAGATTTTTAGCACTTTTCTTTAATCATTTATGGGAAATATTTTAGCTAAATATCTCACCCATTGAGTTTCCATTTTTTGTACTAGTTCCTGCACCTCTTTCCCCCTTTTTCACACCCTCAGTGATCACCAACACAAGTTTTTTACCTCAACTTGAACCATGAGGCATCTCTGCCTGCGCAGTCTGACAACATAACCGTAGATGTCCACTCTGCCCTCCGCCTCCAGACCCTCCATCATGGCGTCGATGCCGATGTAGGTACCTGTCCTGCCGACTCCAGCACTGCACAAGACAAGACACAAGAAGTTCTATTGATTCAATATGGACTCAAAACTACATTTAGGGAGAATATATGACTTAGTTGCCCAACAACGATATGCATGTGTGGATTTTATTCTTTGATTGTTGACTCCTAATTGCCTTAAGAATAGAAAATAAGTGTGGGTGCTTTTTAGTCTCTATGTTTGGAACTATAATGGACTGGCTGTGTTCAAGATTTTGCTTCTGAGAAGCGTTTTATTTGATGATCAAAGGGAAGAAAAAATTGTTATTTTTTCCCAATTTAGCTGCACTTTAGCAGTTTTATGCTTTTTTTTAAGTAGGGGTGTCAAACATCTGGCCTGCCAGATGGTTTAATCCGACTCAGCCATGAAGAGAAAAAAATATAAGAATGTAAAAAAAAAATGTTTCTAGCGCGTTCCTGTAGCAGGTTATTTAAAGGGGCCCTACCATGAAAATTCTACTTTTTGAGGTTTTAAATGCATTTTACTGTTCATTCCTCACTATAAAGAACCTCAAAGAACCTGCATTTAAGAGAAATCCTCTAAAAACCTGCACTGTCTGCAGCAGCCCCTCCCATACCCACGAAAACTAGCGGTTGGAAACGTGCTGATGTAAGATCGATGTCAACAGCTCTCTCCAAGAAGAGTCTGCTCTGACAGCTCCGCCCCCAGAGTAACACAACCTCCAATTTATCCTTTTATCCAGTAATAATCATAAAAAAAACCCAAAAACGTTCATTTTAGATGCAGAATATCATATATCTTCCAATTGTGTCCTGTCTTCAATAAATCCCAGCTCAAATAGGTGTTTGTTATTTTTTCCGCTATTATGTTTCCGGTCCGGCCCACTTGAGATCAGTCGGGTTGAATGTGGCCCCTGAACCAAACTGAGTTTAACACCCCTGCTCTAAAGTAATGGTAGTGGAATAGATGGAAAAGGGTGTTTCACGTGCCTGCAGTGAACAACAATGGGACCACTGAAGAAATTCTTGAAGGCATTGACGCGCCGCCTCAGCTTCAGGAGGAGCTGCGGCTCTCCTGGGACGCCATGATCTGGCCAGCTGATGAACTGAATGTGAGTCACTTCCCTCTCTGAGTTCTTCTCCCTTTTCTGTAGACAAGACACACAAAAATACGTGTTTCAAACTCAAAGATTGACCATGTACAACCACTTATTTAGACTAAAACCAACCACACTTGCGAAAGCTTTTGCAAAAGCTTGTGTTTCATAGTTTTCAGAGCAGACTCACGTTAGTCAGGCGAAGATGGCGGATGGTGTAATCTGGAAATTCTTTTTCTGAGGTGAGTTTCACAATAAACTCCTCGTAGATCTCAGTCTCTCGGTCTTGAGAGGGCCAGTACTGAGCACATTTGACCTATAGAAAAGCCACAAAGCGGGAAATGAGAAATATTGACAAAGTTAGGGTAAAACTAATATCAAACTAATGTCAGAAATACTGCAGTAAAGTGAGGATTTTACCCGGTTTCCCTCCTCACAGCGCGTCACCATGACGATGATAGAGGACTGCTGCTCCCAGACCATCCTCCAAAAGTCCGACACAGTCTCATCCTTTGGTCCTACAACAATAAACAATCATGCATCTTTGATATACACATACAGTTATATTAACTTGTTTATAAATAACAAAAATGTGTCTACCTTGAGCTGCAATGTACTTTTTGGGTTCCTTGTACCCCTGTAAAAATAAAGAACAACATTCTGTCGTGTGGATCTTCAACAAGTTAAACATGAAATCTTTTTTTAAATTCCTGAGAAAGCATATTTCTAATTCAAATGTGTGACTATCTTGACATATTTTGAACAAAAAGAGGTTTGGTTGTTGACATACATCAATGAAGCTGGCGTTGATGTAGTCACATCCTGGTTCTCCGTTTCCTGTGCTCAGCTGAACACGGTTGTGATCGTCTATGTGGGCAAATGAGACAAAAAAGTCTCCAATGAGATGTCAACAATTCTATACAAAACTCCATAGTTTTTATGTTTATAACAACCAAATCCTGGATAGTTGGGAGTTCTTATTGTCGGTCACTCACATGGAAGGATGTCCACGTAGCGATTCTTGGGGCCATTGAAATGCTTTTTGGCTTCTTTCACCGAGTATCTTGAGAAAATCCTTGGAATGCTCTAAAGGGAAGAACAGATAATGCATTTGACATTTTAAAACAAATATAAAAACACATTTAAAGTCCCACTGTAATAATCTTTGGATCTATTTTAAAAGCATTCCCAGTGGTCTTTGAATTATGATTATCAGGACAAATAAAAAAAAAACGGTTGTTTTCTAGGATATAGTTTCTGCAGTATGGAGTCTGGAAAGAGCCAAAATGAAATAAATATATACACCATTAAATAAATAAATAAATGTGTCATTAATTATTTAAAAGTGGCAATAAATAAATATTGAAATCAGCTGTGAATTGTGGGCGGAACGGTTAGCCCGGAGTAAGCCTGCCCAAGATTTCCCATCATCCTCTCTGCTGCTAGTTTACAGCCTCTCACAACCCTAAGCTAATATTACCAGTGCTACAAATATCACGAGCAATATTGGAGCAATGCAGCCGTACAGTTTTGATCCAGATACCAGCTCAGACAAGGAAAATGAAGACGTACATGGATCTAATTGTCTGCAAGTGGATACATCAGAAAGGAGCTCTGCAGAGAGCTTGTGTCTACAAGCTTTTTCAAACTGCTTTTTTTGGTCTGCTCCTGATTCACAACAATTAGAATAAATAAATGCTCAGAAATACAATTTTAAGGTAAACTTTCTTTATATATCTCCTTGATCAGGGAAAAAAAACACCAAAAACATGATTTTCATTGGAGTAAACCTTCAAACTAATTTTAAAAAAATGTTTATTGCCAAAATATATACACTGTGAGGTTGTAGTAGTAAAGTAATGACAAATAATGTTTAAAAAGTTACTTCAAGGGGAAAAAAACTGCCTTCCCCACTACAAAAAGATGTCCCATGATACATTGGAAACCTCAATTTGTACTTTAAATCATTTGACAACCATGCTTAGGTGTCTTTTGATGAGTTCTTGCGCTGTAGTAAATAAAAAATCTGATTTCTAAACAAAAGCAACTAATCAATAGTCCTAAAATGTAATATTTTATTAAAATAAAGATTCGTACCTGAAACTCAGCCAGGAAAAGTCGTCCCTCGTCAGCAAGCTTCCTCTTGTAAGTTTCCAGCAGAACCTCTGCGGCAATCGGATCCACTGTCATCAAGTTTTCTTCATCACCTGAAGCGATAGAGAAAAAGATTAAGTGCAAACAGTCCATCTTGAACCTTTAGTGGGTCTCCCTGACCACTTTAAAAAACTGATCGGGTTTGGCAGAACTTTATGCTTAAAAAAAACATGTTTTATGGATGTTACAAAGGAAAAAAAACAACCATTATGCCAAGATTCTGCTTCCATTTATATCTCACTGAATATAACAAAATATCCCAATAAATAAAAGTTGGTAAATGATATTTTATTAGGGAAATTTGAGCACTGAATTCAGCTTAATGTTTATTTTATAGGGGTTTAAGGCTTATGCTTATGTTTTCTTTTTTTCTCTATGTTCAGTTTCAAACAAATTAAATGAGTAACGTGCAGTAATACCTTAAAATGAGTGTCTGATCATCCTCGTGTTTAATGGCTGTAAGTTCTTTTTTTTCTATATATTTGGAGACTTCATTTCTGGTTTCATGACTTTACAGGTAACTTGTTTAAATGTGCTTATTCTAACTTCTCTTTACTGCAAAGAAAACACCATGTCACACTCAACCATCATTTTGTAGGAAGCCTTCACTTGACTGTTGCTTTAAATGTTTATTTTGTATCAGGTCAGTCTCAGTATTAGCATATTATAAGATTGTGGATTTTACCACCTCAGTACAGTGTGGGAAGTGAAATTCACAGTTGAAACGTGCACATAATTAAATAGTGACTCGGTTTGAATATTAAGAAGAAAATGGACACAAAAAGGAGGACAAAGGGAAGTTATTTGGTCAACACATGAATACTTGGAACTTTATATTTAGATAAGAGTTAACATTCACACACTTACTTCCTTTTTCAATGAGGTTCATGCTCTCACCCATGTCACTGCAAAAGAACATTTTTAGAAAAGAGAGACACTGATGTTTATATCTAAAATGATATCAAGAATGTAAAAGTGTCGTTTTATTAGATAAATAAAATGACCATTCATGGATGTTGCACTAAAGTATACTGACTGTGAATTTTTGCGCTTCAAAACATAAATTTTGTAGACGACCAGAAGAAGAGCCACAGAGGTGATGATGATGAGGAAGACCAGAAATCCAATAACAGCTTTGTCATTATCTAAAAACAACAAACACAAAAGGAAAAACAAAGAGGAAATGAAAGTAAACAATTAGTTTAAAAGGAAAAAAATGAATAGATTTGAGTCTACATAAAGTGAGTAAACGCAGAAATAAGAGTGTGGTCAACAAAGACACATACAGGAAGTGTTAACGCTTTCGATCGCAGCGGGGCTCTCATGGGCTCCATTGTAGACAGTCACCTGAACAGACAGAAAGTGTCTCCAGATTAAAAGTTATTCTGATTGTTGATTACTAAAAACTTCCTAAAAAAATAGAAACCTGCTTCATACTGACCTCTACTCTGTAGGTTGTGGAGTAACTCAAATCTTTGAATGGGAAGTAACATCTTAAGCTCTTTTCCTCCTTTACAAAACCATTAGAATCATGGAGACGTGCTTTGTACTCCCTCTTTGGTCCATACAACTTTTTTGGCTCATCACACTCTACATCAATGACGTTATTTTCTGGAACCGTCAGTCTCAATTTCTCAACTGTTGTTGGGACTGTTGGAAAATGGAGAACAAAAACCAATAAAGACCCTTCAGAGGGAAACTTTAAGTTTATGTTGAATGAAATATATCATCTGATACAAACATATATGTGTAAAATAACCAACATAAAAGCACATTTTTGTAATTAGAACACTAATTAGCACTGGTGTGAAGAAAATAATTATACGTTTTCATAATCCAATTATGCTTTTATTAAATTTTTTTGTTAAATATTTATTTTCATTGTCTTAAAGCTGAGCCAGGGTATCCAGACTTAAAATAAAAGCGGTTTCATCTGTCTGATGAAGACAAAGAGGATTTTAGGTTCAGATGCTGCAACTCAACTTCATAACAATGTCACCTGAAAACATGAGGACCTTCATCCACATTATTCTCTTTATTTTAATGGAGAACTGTTTAAATCTTAAAAAGATTCATCATTCTTCATTTTGTCAAATGAGATTCAAAATAAATTAAATTACATGATTCAGTTCACTCAAAATCAGTTGAAAATAAAAATGGGGAAATATGAATTTGTATATACATATATATATATATATATGTATATATACCCTAATTTATAATAATATATATGTTGAAAACTTAATAATTGAAAATGTATTCATCAGTTCATCAGTTCCAAATCAAGCTATGATTATCATTTTTTAATCTGATTAAAAAAACAAATAAATAAAATGTCATAATTTCAATCATATTTGCTATTTAGTTTTATTATTTTCTCTATTTTAAATACAATATCAATATTAATTCAACTGCTGCTCAGAATTTAAAATATTTGTATAGAAAAACATAACAGTTCAAAATAGTGACGGTTTTAGGCTTTTTGATTTAATTTGAAAAAAAATAAAAAAGAACTGTTGTTTGTTGTTTCTTTCAAATGTACAGGAATCTTTCAAAAAGAAAAGTTCTTCATTTACCTCCAGCATCAGTTTGCACTTCTTCTCTCCATCCTTGATTAACTTTCTTATCGTTGTATTTGGGATGAACTTCACAAGTATAATCAGTGTACGGTTCCAGTCCAGTAAACACACATGATTCAACTCTTGATTTTACTGTAACATAATTTTCATCAATTTGTTTAATCTTTGTTGAATAAAAGAAAATTATTTGAATATTTGTAAACATTTGCAGATTTTGTTTACAACATAAATGCAAGTGAAGCATTAAAAACATCCAGGGACCGTTTTGTCTTTTCTGTTGAATTGCAAAAAATAATCATCTACAATACATCTCCTATTTAACCTTAGACTTTCTAAAAATACTGTTTTAAAAATTAGTAACCAAACATCGGCTTTTTTCAAAAAAAAAATTCTAACAATATATTTATTTGATTTGTAAGCAAAAGTATAAAAATGAACAAAAATACTACAAACATTTTAACATTTTCACTTACTTTGGTTCTTTGTGTCACAGCTGCAGATATAAGAAAGTTTTGGGAGATCAACACCACAGCTGCTATTAGTTGATGTCCAGTCCAGTTGAATAGAAGTGTTGTCTGATGTGGATGTTACTTTGATATTAAAACCTGTTGGAACACGCTTCACATCAGCTAATCCTCTAGAAGATGTTTCTGTACTTTCATTCTACTGTGATGAAGTAAACATCCACGTACCACAGTCAATGTTAAAGATGACAGGTGGAGTTCTGATAAAAACAAAGGTTTCATTCTTGATCTCTCCAGTGCAGTTGTAGTCAGTGTAGGGCTCCAGAACAGACAGATTCATTCGATTTCCAGGAAGTCTTGTTTCTGTAGGAAAAATGTTTTTTGGATTTTAATTAAACTTGGTCACATACAGAGAAAATGATTTATTTAAGAATGAATCAGACTAACAATCAATGAGGTTATTTCTTCCTCTCTAAATTCTTCTAATTAAAACGCTGCAGTCTCAGTCTCTGTTTATAGTGTTCACTCACCTAAACAGGTGTACTCAACCGTCAGATTTTTACAGTTTGGAGGTAACTTTGGCTCAAACCTTACAGGAAGTTTTGTGGGTTTGGGCTCATCTATCTCAGCTGGATCTATGAAATCTAGATTAGAAAAAAGACAACATGAAAATAGATCAGGTCTAAAAATAAAATCACTTCAAATATAATGAGATCTCTTTTTACACACCGATTGTGATGTCTTTGGTGATGTTAATTGTTTCACAGCTTTCTGACTTGATATCCACAGTGAAACTTGAGCAAAAGTCGTCCTTCTTCAGTTTAAAACAGACAGATCCATTAGACTTCTCAGTCTTATTTCTGTCTGGTGTTGACAGAGAATTGCTGATGTCCCAATCACTTTGGTAACAAACATGTCCAGGGCGGTGTTTGCTGACTTTAATGTCATCAGGAGCTGAAACGCACAAATAGTTTGTGTTACACACAATGTGTGTTAATCATTTAAAGACGTAAAGATACACAGCAGAGCAATATAAAGTATTTGTACTCACCTGCAGATTCTGTGGTCACTTTATTTTCAGAACTCGGACAGAATATTTCTGTATCATTCCATTGAGCGTTGACAATGACTGTATAATCAGTACAGGGCTTCAGACCTGTGATGCTACAGGTTGTGTTTTCATTGCAGGACCGATTTTTTAAATTGTTTCCATCATTTACAGAAATGTGGTATTCCTTGAAAATCGTGTAATTCATCTGAAACTGGAGGCCAAACTTGATCTTTTTGACATTGTAAGAACCTGCACAGACATTTTTATGGCAACTTTATTTATAATGTATGTTGTTTTAAACTTATTTTTAGGATGGAAAAAAAAAAAGATTATACTTTAAGTGGTACTCACACTGAGGGGGTGCTGGAGTCCATGGAGGACACAATTACATTTGATGAAAAGAAAGAACATGTTATTAAATGTTTAGGCAACAATAAGCATTTTTATTTCTAACAATCTCACAATCGGACATATTCTTTTCATGACCTTCACCACAGATTGCTTCATTTAAAAAAACAAAGCTTTTTCGTAGTTTTTCATGGCTTCTTCCTTAAAAAAGGGAAAATGTTTCCAACCTGGGGATGTCGTGATGGTGGTGTTCTGGGTGACTGCAGGTGAGGTCAGGTTCTGAGAGCTGTCAGACTGAGAGGATGGGCTGAGTGTGGGTCGGGTTGTGTTTGAGATGCCTGAAGGAGAGGTGACTGCAGGTTGAAGAACTGGAGGTCATTTTCAAGTGAAAACATCCAAATGCAGATACAATGCTTAGCTTACATTCAGGATTCCCCTCCCCAACACAGTTAATGGAGCACTACACTGCTGACAAGACCTAAATACATTACCGGAGATGTTGGGTGAAATTGTTCCCTGAATTGAGGAGTTTGAGGAGGGGCTTGGCGGGGTGGAAGAACGAGTGAGGACAGTCGTAGTGTTAGTTTTGGCAGTAGCTGCTGCCTCAGTGCGTGGAGGAGTGGAGACTGAAAGAACAAATACAATTCAACACTAATTTTCAAAGCCAAAGACTGTGGCACACCCTATTTTATCTGTTGTAATCAATCATGTGATGCTGTCATCGGTCAATTAACCTCCAAGAAAAATGATCTTACAATAGTCCAAATGTCTTCTGACAGCATCTGAATACATTACCAATGGTGGTGGTTGGATTAGTTGTTGGAAAAGAGGACTTTGAAGAGTTCCCTTGCAGAGTCGCGAGAGAGGGGGAGGAGTCTGAGGGTGTGGCAGTAGCTGCTGCCCCAGTGAGTGGAGGTGAGGTGGACACTAAATCATTCAAAAAACAAAGAATCAGGACTTGGAGCTGCATCCTGAATCAACGCTCTAAACCCTTTAACACCAGAGCTCTGGTGTTTATGTTCTTTGATTTACCACAATGTTTTAATTGTTTTATTAATAATTATTTTTGATTGCCTTTTTACCAGATTTTTTTGTTAACACGATCAGAATCTGATGGATTGACATTGATCGTGTTAAGGGTTAAACAGTTGTATGTTAAAGATTCTGTTTAAGCATCACTGCCAACGCCTCAGGTGTTAAAGGGTTATGGAGGATTTCCTCTTCAGCTGCTGTAAAAAATATCCCCACTCTTCCTTTTGTGTTCTTTACATTTAGTAAAATAAATCATTAAAAGTAGCAAAAAGTAGAGAAAAATTGCAAACTCATTGGAAGAAAGACAAATAAATTAATTTCTTTTGTACCTGAAAGAATTTGCTCATCATACTTACTCATCCTTAAATCACCCCACATTTAAAAACACAACTTTAACACAGAATAAATAATGATATAAGAAATATTGAGCAACTTTAGGCTAACTTTAGAAACAAGAAGCCAAATCATCACAATAGATGGGCACTGAGATAATGCGTTTTCAAGACAGACACAAATATAATCTTTTTACACTGTTGATCACTGAAGAATATCACAAATTGTTAATGGTTTACCTAAATGCTAATCATGAAAACTTGTGGGTTGCACCAAAACTAATATCTTTACCATCACTAATAATAAATTGACCCAAACTGTCTTTAGGCTGAATCCAAATTCTTCCCCTACCCCTCCAATTGTAGGGAAATTAGCAGTAATAGGGTTGTTTAACATCGTCTTCTGAGGGCCTAACTCTTTTCGCGGAGGGATACAGAGCCCCCTGCCGCGGGGGTGTTCCGCGTCGCGCTGTGTCGCGGAGGAGAAACACATTTCTTCCTGTGGGTGTGCTCTGAAGCACATAAGTTGACATTAAAATGTAAGTAATGACTTCTTGTTTTAGTATGACCTTATTAAAGTTATAAAACCGATAATGTTATGTATTTTCAAGCACTAGCAGTGCCGCGCTAACATAGCTAACTGGCGAGTATTGATGACATCATCGAGTGGGAGTGCCGTCCAAATTTGAAGAATTTTTCCACAACTCTCCATTTGAAGGGCTAAATGTAGTGGTAAGGAGAAGCCTTATTCAAATTAAATTTCTGTCTATGATTCCAAGAAAAATACATTATTGTTACATGCTTACTAAATCATTTCTATTTTAAACTTTTAAAACTTCCTAGTTTTGGTCAGTTTATTAAAGCTGTAAATAAAAATGTTTTTTTTTTTTTTTTTTTTTAGTTTGAAAAAAAGAAAAAGCAGAGACTTGCCAAAAATACATAAAGGAACATGAAGACAAACTTCTCTTCCTCTTTCTCAATCCCTTTTGTTGCACACATTTAAAACCAATTTTCTTACACTTTTACACAAAATACATTTAATTGAAAATCAAAAATTCTAAAATCAAGACACAGCAGGGATTACAACCACACCAAATCTAGTTTTTGCATATTTGTTGAAAGTGAAACTTCTATCAGATGAGTGATTTTCTTCCACAAGTCAAGCTAACATGTCAACATTTGTAATCATTTAATGAAATGAAGCTGTGGTTCTCATGATTCTTAGGGTGAAATGTAGAAAGGATGGTCGAGGGAGCAAACAATTCATTATTCCTTTAGTACATCCAAGAAAGATGACAAAATAAAAGATAAAAATACAATTGTTGGATTTCCACTATCATTTCTGTTTTATTTTATTTTTAAAAAGTTGCTTTTTTTGTTTATTTAGCCTCCTGGTCTTGGTTAGTTTAGTAAAAAATAAACAGAGATTTTCATTTGTTCAAAAAAAAAATTAATAGTAACATAAGAAAAGCAGCAACTAAGACTTTAAAAGGAAACATGAAGACAGACTTCTCTTCCTCTTCCTCAATTACTTTTTTTGCACACATTTAAAACTAATCTCCTAGCATTTTTACACAAAATACAATTAAGTGAAAACCAATAATTCTAAAATCAATAGACAAACTTACACAACTCTTTTTAGGCAATTCTAAAAATGTGTTACAACTACAGAAAACCTTGTTTCTGCAGTTTGTTATTGTTATTGTTTTTTCATTTTCTCTCACAAATCTGGTTAAAATTTCAACATTTGAATGTGAAATGGAAAGCTGTGGTCCTCAGGATTGTTAGGGTGAAAGGTAAAAATGATCACACACCTGATTCAGATGCAGTATCTTGACCTGTAAAAACAAGTAGAAAAAAAGTGTAAGTTGTTGTTGAAGGGAGCAAGACATTCATTATTTCATTCATCAATCCTTCAAAATCAGTTGACAGTAAATGGGGAGGGGCTTAATTGGTTGCCATGGAAAGAGCAACTGAGTTATCTGGATGAGGCAGTGGTCTGAAACCTGTTTTTTTTAAGTCAGTTTGACAAGGAGCAGCACTTGCTATTTCAGAGCAAACCACAACTTCCTGCCCTGCAGTGCAGAACAAGAAGCCGCACAGACTTACATAGCTGCTTTCAGCACAGCAGCCATTTTCTTTCTTTCTTTTCTTTTCTTTTCTTTTTTTTAATCAATTATGTTTAAAAAACAAAACAAAAACGAAACTTAATTTGAACATTTGGAACAATAATAAAAATAATTGTAGCAACTCTTTAGATGATATCAATGATATCATTTGAAGCTATGTGCAAAAAGAAGATGGAGGTGATCAGGGACAGCCAGACTCTTCATGCCAGGATGTGGTTTTTGTGTTCTTGCTTCACACTACTGAGCAGCAATGCATGCTCTCTGCAATGACATTTTTAAGCCCGCCTTCTAACTGAATGTACTCCCTTTGTTTTCCAGAGATTGATGGAGACATACATTAGATTAATTGGATGGACATGTGTAAAATGTGATAAGACACAATATTAAATGAAAAAAAGGACAAAAACTTTGAGTGGGAAATGAATGCTTTTTAGATCTAGTTAACTCTCAATAAAGTCTGCTACTTGACCTAAACTGTATCATAAATAATCATATTTATAACTAAAAATAACTGTGCTATCTTTAAAAATATAATTAACACCTAAAAACCTGTAAGTTAACAAAGATTACAGTTTACAAATAGTTTCAGACTCAGACTGACAACATCACCAGTGGTTTGATTGTACACTGAAAAGTCACCTGACTAAGGTGTTACTAAAGATCCCCCACACAGACAACTATTACATTTTTATTAGGTAATAAACAGCACATTTTCATAACTGATTTGCCTGTTCTTCCTACTGTTTTCTTATGACTCCGTATCGCAAAAAAACGGGTGGTTAAAAGCGAATAAAAAATGTGCAAGTCATTAAAGCAATGCCTATTATAACCTTCAACCTTTTTACTCCATCTTTACTTAATACATAAAAAAGCTGATAATGTACGAATAATCTTAAAAACAAAAGTAAAGCTCACCAAAAATGTAATTCAAGTTAAAAAAATAAAACAATGTTTTGGTGGAATTATATACATTTTAAAAAACTGCATGTGTTTGATTCAAGTTAAACCATATCATAACTGTTTATAAAATGTCCACGACTCATACTTTCACATGTTCTAAAGCTTTACCAAAAAAGTTTAAATTCTCCATTTCTCGTTCAATCTTGAATAAGCATACCGTATCACTTTTTCTCTTTTTTTCAGCTAAAGTTCCCTTTTAAAAAGAAATGAAAACCATAGCTTTACTGAACTGAATTTGGGATTGTTAATACCAGAACGTAATTGATTAATTTGTGTTATTTAAAGACCCAAATTTATAAAAGGACAATTTCAAGATCAAGAGAAAATAACATTATTTAAAAGGAATTACAGTCAAACTTAATTGAATGATTGAAAAAACAGGATTTTACTATTAAAAATAGTCATAGTAAAGTTCTTCGTTTCGACAACCTTAAACAAATGGGAAAAGATAATTTGATGATTAATGTGATTCATTCATTTTTTGAGGAATAAGAATTAATTACAATCTGGAAATTTTACGGGAATTATGAAAATTAACTAAACTGGTCAAGATCAAAAGTGATCCCCAACCATTCAATGTACTATAATGTTCCTTAAAAACAGTTATTCTAATTGTCTAAATTCTTATAAGTTGACTCAGTTTCCTAAATGTGTGTTTTTTTATTACAAAACAAAAACAAAAAAACAAAATTTCCAAATGCCTTTAAGCTACTTAAAAAATTGAAGAGGGAAACTGGTAATAGGCTTAGTGGGCTAAGCGTACGGCTGGCACGCATGAGATCTGGGTTCAATCCTCGGGGTGTCCACTGATCTCCATACAGATTGGGTCCTTATGCAAGACCCTTGATGCTGCTGCCTAACTGGGTCCCTGTGCCCTCCAAATACAGGGTTCCGTCAGGAAACGCATCCGGCGTTAAAAAAACCCCCAAAAACTCTGATGTGAAATAGTGGATGCTGTTTCACTATGGTGACCCCGAATAGGATTAGCCGAAAGATGAACAACATTCAGTCCTAGGGTTGCACGGTGGGGCAGTGGTAGGCGTTCTTGGGTCACAGTGAGGAGGCCTTGGTCTGAATCCCTGCTGTAAACTTTTTTGTGTGGAGTTTGCATGTTCTCCCCATGCATGTCTGCGTTTTCTCCAGGGACTCTGGTTTCCTCCCACAGTCCAAAACATGCTTCATAGGTTAATTGGTTAGTCTAAAGTGTCCCTAGGTGTATGTTGAAGTGCACCCTGGGACTGTTTGGCGACCTGTCCAGGGTGTACCCTGCCTTTGCTCAACGGACAGACTCTGGCAGCCTCGCCGGCTTATACCCAAAGGGATAAGGCGGGTTAAGAAATTGGATGGTGGATAGTCAGTCTTATCAAGAAAATTTGTTTTACATGAAGAAGCCAAAAAACATGTTTTAGTTGCTTCTATTTCATTCGTTGATCTTAATTATCAGGTTTTGTTTGATTGGAGTTAAGAAAGAGTAATGATGCAGAAACAACACTTTGCACATTGTCGAGCATGACTCAGGAACATGAGAAGGCACACGCACAATAAAAAATATGTTCACTACATGTCATCACACTATGAGATGTACAGAGGTGCAACTGCAAACCTGTGATATTAGCAACATGGCTGTAACAAGTTGACCTCAAAAGCTAGTTTGCTAAAAAAAATGCAAGCAAAGAATCTACTGCAAAGTCCCAACACTTCTCAGTTTAAAAAGAACGCATATCTTTCTCTATGACAACTGAGAACGTATAGACAGAGCCACAGAGTTAAGCTTAACTGAAAATAAGCTGAGCGACCGCACCACTATGAACCATGGCTTTGTCCACCACGCCAACTCAGACATTTCTATCACTTCAAAGAAATTTCAGTTCCCCCTGTTTATGAGAAGGACCTGACTGAAGACAAGATGGCGCCTGACACCATCAACCAGAAGCAGAAATTAAACAATTTGCACTAATCCTAACCCTGACCTAAAAGTGTTGAGAATTGTTGAAGCATTTTAATAAAAAAGGGGAAAAAACGTAACTGTTAGACTTAAAATAAAGTTTTTTGAGCAATTAGGAGGGTTGCCAGTTTAAATCATGTTTTTTTCTAGCTTTATGGAGGGTCACTAATTAATTTTTTTTAGCACAATGGAGGGTCACCAGTAAAAATTACGTTTTTTTTACACTATGTTGGGTCACCATTTAAAATAGAGTTTTTTTGAGCAATGAGGAGGGTCACCAGTTTAAATCATGTTTTTTTCCAGCGATATGGAGGGTTGCTAGTTAAATTTGTGTGTGTGTGTGTGTTTTTTTAGCACAGTGGAGGGTTTCTAGTTAAAATTATGCTTTTTTTTAGCACAACGCAGGGTTTCTAGTTAAAATTACGTTTTTGTTTTTTTTAAGCACAATGGAGATTTGCTAGTTAAAATAAAGTTTATTTTTAACCATATGGAAGCTCGTCATTTAAAATGAAGTTTATTTTAACAATTTGGAGGGTCGCCAGTTTTAAAAAACTGTTTTTTAGAGATATAGGTGAACTTCCAGGTCCAGTGGAGTCCTTTAGTTCCTTAGTTCTGGACATCAATGTCTGCAGCCAGCTCCTCTTTCTATTTTTGATCTCATTCGCAGTTGACAAAAAAAAAAGTGTTTAAAATTTCCCTGCAGAATAAATTCTGAAAAGGTTTACTCTTCATTTTTTTGCAACAGCCAACAACAATACAGAAAAAATACAAACAGTAGTTAAATTGTTATAGTTGTTTTTAATAAAAAAATGACATAATTAGTCAGCCACTAAATGAAAGAATTCCACCTTTAAAAACGCATCAACTTGTCCATTGTGAAAAGTGTTTCGAGCTGTCTTCACATCCATCTTTTTATATTCTGTATTTATCTCAGAGCAGTAGCTCTTTGTCACTCGCAAACCCACTCAAATCTTAATTTATTCAGGCCTAACTATTCTGACCCAACTTCTTCATTTCAAGACACTTCCTCTTTGCTTGTCACGAATTCTCAAGTCATGTAGTGGTGTGGCGTTTCTCTGCCTGCGCTGCTGAACTCTCCTCTAACAGGAAGTGAAGGCAAAGGGGGTGGAGCACGGAAGATGTTGAGGCTCCAAACTGATGCAACAGAGCTGCACATTAAACCCTTAAGTTCACAAAGATTTTCACCTTTGACCTTTAGCTTTGTGAGATTTCCAAAATAAGATTTGAGGAACATAAAACATTTATTGTAAAATGTTTGTTTAGTCTACAAAGTTAGCTACAGTTAAAAGTTCCAGTAAACTGAAAATCAAAAACAATACTGGCTCTTTTGAGTTGAAAAGACAACGAGTGACTGTCTGCAAGTGTGTTGATACACAACAGTGAGTCACCTCACACATGTTAGAAAAACGACAAAAACTGACCCTGACTTAAGACCACAGAATGAAAAGAGTGAAGGAATTATTTTAACTCATGTCTGCAGACTTGCTGGAAATAGAAAAGAAATGTCTGATGTGTCGAACAGTAGCTGAACTCCAAGCAATGCTGGAGGCAGTGAGCTGCACAACTACACACACACACACACACACTCCAACTGCTGTATATCTTAACACAACTTCCTAAGTCGCTGGGGTTGAAGTGGAAAGCTTGCAGGGACACACCCCAAATTTTTTTTCCTCTTTAATCTTTGACAGACGTCTCCCCCCATCGCTCTTCCACCCCACCCCCCCATCCTTTCCACCTACACATGTACAGTACACACTCGTACCACTGCACACATGCACAACTTTAAAGCAGAACAGAAACATGATTGCAAAAATTCCCTCCGCTTTGTAGCAAATAAAGGAACACGTTTTAAAGAGCGGCTTCTTATTAAGAGTCGGCTTTGATTGAACACAAGTGTTTATTCTTTTGCTGAAGGGGGCTCAGAAACCTGTCACTTTTCAGCTTCTCACATCACACGCGTCTGCCGCGCTGAGTGGCGTTCTTGGGCTCGGAAACGTTAGGAGAACGTGAAGCAGCACAAATGCAGGCGCGAGTCAAAGGCTTGATGTACTGTAGCTTGTCAATTCTGCCCTCGGTTTAAGGGAATTTATTTTGTGTGGTGATGTTTTCCACCAAAAAAAGAAAAGGTACCTCTGAGTCTATCTGCTGACAGATTTACGTCTCTATCTCATGGAAAATAACTTACTTTTTTGTGATAAACACAATCACGCTCTCAACAACCAACTTCAAAAAAACTTAAGTGGGGGATGGTGGATATCAGTTTCTGAATGTTTTGCAAAAATCTTTTTGTGAGACTATTAGAAACTGGGAAGCACTTCTTCCTTGCCTCATTCACCTAACAAAGACCGTTTATCTGTTAGCATTTCAAATGGTTACTCACAGCTGACCAAAGCGATGATCCCGCCCAAGAGGAGCACAATCTTCAAACCAAGGACACCTGCCATGGTCAGGAGCTAGGGTGGGTGCAGCCACCTCCGGAGGACAGTCCTAGCGAGGACCAACAAAGCGGCTTGATTGAAGCGTTGCTTCCAGTTCTCAACTAAATTAAAAAATGTTACCTTATTTCAAGCTACATACGTTTGTCTGCCTTATCTGCTGCCGCAGCTTCCTGGACTTGTTCCCCAAACCCTGAACCTTGACTGTGGTTTCAAGTCAAGCAAGCATGAGTGATGACACATACCAAAAGAGACTGCCTCTACCTTTAGCTTGATGACAGGAAGTTCGAGTTTAGCTACGCCACCAAGAGCAGGAAGCCTTTTCTCGGTGCTTTTGCTAAAGTGTGAAAACTCACCACCCAACGAAAAGAAAGAAAAGTGGCCCTCGACTTTTGAAGACGTGTTTATCGTGTGACTACTTTAGCTCAACTCATGAGAACAGACAATTAAATAGAGGAAAATGAACACTAGATCCTCCCAAGGCCTTCAGACTAAAGTCTGTCCTCCTGGCTCGCTTCTCAGACGACATACAGTAGTGAAACTTCTTAGAACCCTCTTGTTTGTCACTGACTCCTCCCTGCACGCCGCCGCCATTTGTCCATGAACTCATATGGAGCCGAAAACTTTCCTTTCTTACACTTTCTTCCCTCTTTTTAGTTTCAACTCCAAAAAGAGAAGACATGTGACCCCTGGTTGCTGCTAACAACCACGTATGAGTAATGTCAGACGTGTCCAAAATCACTGACATCACGACACCCCAGCTTGGATCCCCAAATGCTTTATTTCTGCTTACATGCACAAGAAATAAGTCATCTATGTAGATGTAGAGAGAAAAAAACCTCCCCGGGGAGAAAGGCTGGCACACCGGGTGTTGAGCTGACGTAGATCCAGATGAAACACGGCTTCCTCATGCTGTTAAAAGCCATGGTACTTGAAACTAAGCAGGTTTTGTTTTGGAGCCAATATAATTGGCTTTGAATATTGAGTCCTGCTGTGGTTACACACTAGGCTCTGCGTGAAACCAAGATGACAAAAATCCCAAGCACATTTTCCATCTGCTTTCTTTTCTTTCTTTTTTTTTAATTTTTAATCATAGGATGTTTTTTTCTATTAAAACTACTGTTTTTGAATCCAATCTAAATTTGGATTTCCTTTTAGACATGTGCTTTACGGCTATTTCCATTTCTGAAAATTCAGGTTGTTGTAATCAGGAAATGGCTCTTGAGCAAGCAGCAACAGGTTCCTAAACCCCAAATGACGATGCTGTCACAGATTCGTTTAGTTGCTTGTTGATTTTAGTTTGGTTTAGGTATTTGTTTGCAGGAGTGAGTTGTTCTTTTTTGGACTTTTTTACAAAAAAATCTTTGTAAAATTCGGAAGAGATTCATACAACCATGCTGTCAACACTATTTGACAAATATTTTGTGCAAACAACATTTATAAAAGGTTCATGAATCAGTTATTGACAACCTTTTTTAAATGAAAAATAATCTTAAATCTTATAAGAGGAAAATCAAGCAGTGTTATGGGAGTAATGTTCTTGCTGTTTGCATAAACAATGGATTTTAGCAAAACCCTGATGGCATTGACATAATCTTATAATAATTTCCTTTCCATCAGAACAAGTTTTTGTATTGTTTGTACTGCTGTCCTCTGCATAATCTGCATCTTTTTGAAAACCACCTTAAACTTTAGTTATTCATCAAAGTGGAGAAAAGCCAAAAGAAAGATATTTGGAAGTCTTATGAAGTTCCATTAAAAGGCCACAGGAAGGACTCATTAGCTGGTAAGGTATGTAATATGATCGATTTATGCGATTTTTATGTAATCTGTACTTGTATTATGCGTGAAAATGAAGGTTATGTCACATTAAAGGCATAAAAAGTATGAATCTGATTATTTCTGTAAAATACTGGCAGCTTCAATGCCTTTCAAGTTTTAAGAGTTGTTAATTCTATAATTCTGTGTGAAATGGTTAAAAAAACTATACATTTTTGCCAATTTTCACCAAAAGAATTAAAAATATTTAATGTAATCCCAGGTGAAGCCAAGAAAGGTGTTTTATGAGTATCCACACTTTGATTTTATAAAAGTCTTATCAGGACAAACCTTACTTTTTTGTTGTTGTTGTTTGTAATAAAAAAAATATAACATTTTAATCATACTTTACGCAAGAATCTACGAGAGGTGATGAATAGATGAATAAATAAAAATAGGTGGTTTTTTATAAAGTAAAAAAGAAAAATATTCCTGACATTTCTTTTTACAACCCTTCCCTGGGATCAGATGTTTTATTGTTGGTCTCAGACAAAGAGGACTGAACTTTAAGCTTAGATGTAGATATTCAGGTCTGAAGGGACTACTTAAGTGTTTGAATCTGAGGCAGAACTAACAAAAGTTTTATGAAATTAGTAAGAAATTATAACCACACTAAAAGAGGTTCAAGAACATGGTTTCAAGATTAACCAAATCCCCTTTCTGTATCTTGTCTATGCCCTGGTGGATGTAAGTGTAGGTTTTACATAAGTGTTGTTTAAAAAAAGACAGGCAAATAATTCTTATACTAGCATCTGAATGTGTTTCAAACTGTTTGAAAACTCAACATGTACCTTGCTAACACAAGTCAAATATATAGTATGCTAACACAAGTTAGCTCAGAAAAAAAAAAAATTCTCCGCCGTTATTCTGTGACTCATTAGTTTGCAAGTTTTTCTGTTGATCGGCTAGGCCACAAATTAAAAAAAGTTCCTGTGACTTTAGTGTCTGATACAATCTATGTTTTTTTCTGCAAGTTTATCTGACATTTGGTTTAAGATGCAGCAGAGGCTAACAAAGGTGAAAATGAAGTTCAGATTGGGTCTGTTTTTGTTTCTTAGCACACATCTTCATCATTAAGACAGTCAGAAGCATGTTCACACACTTTCTATTTTGGGTCAATAAGACGTTTACTGAAAAACTCTGATGTGAACATTTTGCAATGGAAAGAAAATACAGGAACTTGATTTCGGGTTTGTATGAGCAAAAAGAATTGGCAATCTCCTTTTTTTTGGCACAGAGGTAGAGCGGCAACCTGTGGCGGCTGGAATGGAGATTTGTTAGAGACTTTTTAGTTTCACCGATTTCACTAAATGAAGACCATACAAAAACAAATTTTTTCTTGTGTTGAACAAAACAGCAACATTAACATTTGTAGATTTGTTTTTCTCATTCAAATTGTATCCGAAGATGCTGTATTTTCTCCTCCCAGCAGTCTATAGTGTGTCTGATGTTGACCTTGGTGCCAGAGGTCATGTGAACTAGTAATCTATGGCCAACAGGTTTGTGTTTTCTGTTAGAGACTATTGGTCAACCATGGCTTTGAGATGTACAGGGTTGACAAGAGCTTTATTGATCATGGAAACGCAGTGGTCTGATAATTCTTTCTCCTCTGTGGTTTTCCCTTGTTAAGCCATGGAAACCGTTTTGTAAAGATAATGAATGAAATGTTTATAAATGCACGGAAATCTGCTTATGTGTGAAGATGTCCAAGTTATGTTAATACATCCTACTTTTCAACTAATTTTTAAAAGTGGTAAAACAAGATATATTTTAAATAATTTGATACATGCCACATTTGAAGTAGTATTTCTTCTGACGATATACAGATTTTTATTCATATTTTCTAACTCCATGCTCTATTAAAACTCAAAGAATAACAAGAGAGAGTTTAGCACGATGAGTCAAACTTCCAATATAGTGTGTGCATATTTAGCGGTGTTCTTGCAAAATGGACCGGAAAAGCAACCAAAAAGACAAAAATAAAGATATAGGACGTTTGTTTGAGGGATGGTGCCCTCTTGACATTTCTATAATGGTGAATAATTGCAGAATCATCTAGAAAAATGTTTTTTGGCCTAGCCTCAGTCTCATCTCAACTCAAAAAGCAGTCAGTTTTTTGGGATTTTTTTATGCACAATGGCACAATAATTTAAAAGTCTGCATCTTTCAAGACCGTTTCATAGGAGAATCCTCTATGTCTTGTATCCATTCATTTCAATTTTAGTGAAAATGTTACCAGTGGCCATTTAGGTAAGATGCAACTTTAAGCTAAAAAACACATATTTTTTGCAGTCTGGGTCTTCAATGCAGAAATAATTTTTAGTCTTCATTTTTGATGAAAATGAGCACAGGTCCTTTCTGTGGCTAAACGTTTAAATGTATATTTAGTATTTTATTTAAAAGTATCAGCATTCTCACCTATAGTGATGCACAAAAGATTTGAAGTGTTTTAAAACAGTTCAGTTCATAATTTCAGATGAATTAACCTCAGATAGGCTCTGTAAACTGTCTTCAGTAGCTCCTTGTTTCGCATCCATCTGAGAAAAACCTGCAAGGCTGTGCAGTGAAGGGAAACTCAGCGCCGTCTTTCCTCCCACACAACAGAACATCCTCTGTTTGATCCGATTTCAGGGGGAAACACAGATCTTTCTTCAGATAGAGTGCACTAACATAAAAATAAACCTCTTTCCTTTATTAGGTCAGAAATATATAAAAGAATGTATCAGGTTACCATTGGATTCATGAAACTGTAAGAACATATTTCACACCATGCCTATTTAAAAAAATGTATTATGATATTTAGAGGCAGAATGGAAAAACTACATATACACTTAAACTCAGTGGTTCCAGAAGTAGTTACAGTTATGGTGCCAGAAGAGCAAAATATTACTTGAATGACTACAAATTATCTTTTTTTTTGTCAGCATTTACAACTTATGGTCATAAAAACTTTTCAAACAGATCATCACTTGTACTCCTTTTAAAATTATTTTTATTGACAGTTGGTGACTGAATAGCTCTCACCATCCCTCCAACACAGGAGGTAGTTAAAGAGCCAATATCAAGATTTTCTTAAGTCTTTCAAAGTAAATTATATCCATATATATGTTAATATATTATCTTCAGCACACTAAAAAACAAATTATTTATGAAATATGAGTTATTACTCTTTTCCTACCCGTAAGTAAGATGCCTCGATCTCGGAGGTACGGCCTTTCGCTCCTTGTGTATTCCACTTAGAGTTAGCCTCGGTATTGTTTTCACTTTGTGACATCATCTTGTGAGAACATGCTCATTTTTGTGGGTTGGGAGGGGCGGCTGGTTTTTAGAAGAATACTGCGTAAATGGATCAAAATACCACTATAGGGTTGTTTATAGTGAGGAATTAACATTATAACACACTTAAAAGTTGATTTAGCGTGGTACAGGCCCGTTAAGTTCTATTTGATCTTTACATGATGTTTTTTCTATGCATTTGTCAATTTTTTTGAACTTCTCCAAACCTATAAAAAGACGTATTTTTTTAATCTTCATCTGTGTTGCTATTTTGTTGTTAGGCGAATTAACAACACATCCAAACTTGTGTGGTAGTCCTCAGAAATGCCACTGAAGCATAAGTTGGAGCCTTTTTTCTGGTTATCAGAGTTCTTACTTGAAATAAAATCTTTCAGAAGAAGATAGTAGCAACTGTCTTTAGTGTTTTTGGTTATGAGTGATCTTTTTTTTTAACTTGTACCGTAGCTGAGCTAACAGTTAAGAGAGGAAGGCATCTTGTGTTGAACAGATTCTACTGTTACAATAAGGGGTTGTGAATTTTCAGATGCATGAGGGGTATATTTGTATATTCCCCTTTTGTATTTGAGGTTAAACTTTATTTATATTCATTATGTTTGTATGTATTTCATGTTGGAGTGGACGTTTAATCTCATTATTAAAGGTCTTTTACTGGAGAATTATTTGGTATGAGCCTTTTGGTCTTCAAGAGAGAGTATTACCATTCAGTTTTCTAGTGGTATTGCTGCTTGTATTATCACTCGTCTCAATGTTTCAGCTAATTAAAGTTTGGAAAACTTGAATTTTCACAAGGACAGTCCCTCTTGTTGATGATCAAAGAACATCTCTGCTACTTAAACAGCAACTTTTCTTATAAAATATTGAATTTATTTGGTAAGTTGGTGCATTTTGCTATTTTATGTTATGATAAGCTCCGAAGACGCAACAACCTGATCATATCAACTATTTTTTGACATTTAAGGTCTACAAGCTTGAAAATGACACTTTCCTTTTTTCTCGTTTCAAACCCAGGTCTTGTTAAAACCAAAACTGCCAATCAAAATCTACTCAAACGTTTTCCATTACCTTCTCAGTTTATGTCATTCACAGACTCAGAAGAGGATGTGTGGTTTTTTTCTGAGTCCAACTATAGCAGCACAATTAGCATGTTTGCTGTTGCTAACAGTAAGGACTTGCCTGAGATCTATTCTAAAACTTGGATGTTCATACATGTACTCAAGAAGGAGTGGTTTACATAAGAAATTGTGTCACAGCTTCCCCATTTTCCCCTTTTTTAAGCTTCAGCTTGGTTTTTTGCCTTAAGTTTTTGTTGTTGTTTGAGCTTCTTCCCATGTTTACTTTCATTTCTCCTCCTCTCCTCACATCTTCTTCCTCGTGCCGTGTACGTTTTCCTCCTGTGCCATCATTACAGATGTTTAGTGTTAGAAAAAAAGATGTGCGAGGAAGACTTCAATTGAAATTTGCGTGTGTAGTTCCTCTCTGCACTCACAGCTGTGACCACAGGGAGGTAGTGCAAGGGTTGCATGTGTAAGTGCTACACCCTGATGCACATCATTTTCCCTCCACTTTGCAAGCTGCACCTACACTGAGTGTAGGAGAAAGGTTTCGGGCTCAGTCATTTGGCATTTCATGCTTTTATTTTAACATGTTAACCTTTGAAACGGGAATTTGTCAGACAATCAAATGAAGAAAAGCAACATTTTAAGAAGAATTTAAATGACATCAAATTTGAAATAAAAAAAAAAAAAAAGATTTGGTCCGTGAATTTTTGTGTTTTGTTCATAAATGGGATAAAAAGTGCTTAATATGGAGCCTACTTTTGTGATTGTTCTTTTATCAAAAAAGGATTAGAACGAGAAATATTCAAAACAAGTATTTTTTAAAGGTTTTCGGTTATGTGAAGACATAAATTATTAACTTCATGTTAAAGATGAAATCAACATGGCCACTATCTGAGGCCTTTACTACTCCTAAAAAAACACACAATTTTTAAAAAATATTAGAATTTGTTAGGATGAAGCACAAAAGTGAATCTTAAAATTCTCACTGTTTTTCAGCAACAAAGACAGGTTTCTGTAGTGGGAGAAACAAACTTATAAGCAATAACACACATCCAGAAACACACTTCTGTGTACATCGTTTACCACTAAAGGAGATCAATGAGACAAGACTTGCTAGTGCAGAGGCTACATCATTGCCAGAACAACTTTTTTTTACACTTCCCCTTTCTTCTTCCTGTCTAAACTCTGAAGTGCACCCAGTCAGACACCGCTGAGGTTTCATGATGCGTCTCTCCTTGCTTGGTATGCCACCCATGAATTCTGTGAAAAAGCTAAGAACCTTTTAATGTTTTTTAGGATCTCAAATCTCCACAGTACACTTGTGGGCCTCATGTTGTTTGAGCAACAAAGAGTTTTTCATAACATGCTTGTTTCTTTTGGTGGTGAAGGAGGGGAACAGCCACTGGAGGGCAGTGTGGCTTCATGCTGCACTTCCCTCCGTACACACATATTCCTCTCCTGACTTGTTTTTCTGGAATAGCCAAGTGGCTGAATGCATTTTATGTACACACAAAAACACATAGACACACATGCACACCCGCTCAATGTTGCGATTTGGACTTCTTTTGGTTCCCCTCTGTCGATGACTGACAGGTTCTTAACGAGAGCAGCCTCGAGCGTTTGCCCTCCAGGCCTGTACATCAACCATCAACATACAGCACACGCTCTCCCGCACACACACACGCTCACTACCATATTTATACGCACACCCACACATCTTCCACACACAGGAATCCAGTCGCTTTCTCTGCAGACGTTCTCCGTCCCATCTCTGAGGCTCATTCAGTCGATCCATAGCTGAGCGGATGTTTGACAGTCACTGGGAGACGTTCAGGTTTAGCAGCATTATTACGTTTCTATGAAGCAGCCAGAGACGACACAGGAGGAATGTCAGCTACGCCATTGTTCAAAAAGGTTCCATGCAAACACGCTGCAGCATCACACAATGCCACAAAGGGCGAGCTGGAGTCCACCAGCACGCGTGGTGCAGGTAGTGCGAGGGCCACAATGGTGAAGCGGCATAGCTGGGGAGCAGCAACACCCCCCCAACCATGATTCATCCCTCGTCTCACCTCTGTTAGCTTTTCTTTCTTTTTCTTTTTTTTGGTGTAGGAGAGAAAACCCAATTAAAATACTATGTGGATGGATACGATGTAGAAAGACATACCTCCTCCATGACATTCCCTCTACCCCCCATGAGGTGACAGATCTGGTGCATTGAAGAGGAGGAGAATAATGTGCTGGCTCCTACCCTTCTGTTGCTGTTTAATGTTGAATATCAGAAAAAATATAAACACATATATTTATATATATATTTATGGACTTATTTTATGTACACAGTACACTCACCAGACATAAATTCATACATAAACTATTTGTTTGTATGCTGTTGTGCAAGAAATTCCCGCTCCCCGTGCATACACCCGCTGCAGGAGCTGGGGAATGGATCTATTTTTTACATTGGATGTACGCACACTCACGTGCACGCATGCATATACAATAGCCGATACCCAACCTCCGTGTTCATCTCTCTCTCACCTCCTTTCTTTTTCTTCGCTCTTGTTTTCCTCTCATGCTGACCCAACATCCGGCCCTCCCAGGAGAGCTCGCTGTCAATCCAGCCGCAGATCAGTGCAGACCTCACCGCCTCGGCGCTGCGGAGGTCAGGTTTTGGAGATATTTGTTTGAATGTGTGCGTGCTCTGAGAAAAACATGGGGTCAAGGGGCTGGGCAAGGGGGGAGGACTTCAGGTCCACTAAATACTATATGCTGTTGATATTTACTTGCTTCGGTGCAGCAACAAAACACCTCAGGACCGTGTGTGCATGTGTGTGAGCGTACACCTGCAGCGGTAGGTGAAAAAATGTTGACTCCGATCACCAGTCGGTAACAGGATGTGGAAACAAAGCCTCCTATTAATCACTTCTCCTCTGTGAAGACATGCAGAAGACGTCTTTAAAAACTGCAGTAAACAGAACGTCCTTCACTGAGAAAGTCCAGAGAGACCCAGCTAACAACAATCTCTCACACATACACACAACTACACCAGATCTAGTTCTTGGCTTTGAGTGGCCATTTAGAAATCTGCACGGCAGTTCACTGACCCAGCACTAACAAGGCAGCGACCCCGGCCTTTGAGGAGTAGCTCCTCTTATCTAGTGACCACACAGCTCTGTCTATCTACTGACCGGATTTGACCCGGTTAAACTGATTAGCCCGTTGTCCAGTCAAGTTACAGTAAGCAAAGATAAAGGGAAAAGCATTTTTGGCTCAGAAAGGCAAATATTTTCGACTAACTGCTTGAAGCCGTCCGCTGGCTTGCACCAAATCTTGTACTTAAATTCTGAGATTCAAACAATCATATAGTTTCTCTGGATGAATGGTCAGGGCTGAGAGATGGCAGGGTTGGCGGGGGGGCATGTGATGGCCTGAGTGTCAAGGACTGGGGATTCACTAGTTTAATGAGAATCTATGGCCTGGACTGATAAAGGGCCTGGCTGAGAGGATGTGACAAGTCCTAATCCTCTCATGTTTGAATGATGTGGCTGGATGAGTGGCTGCAAGTGGTTAGTGGACACAGTCCTCAGAGATCATGGGAGCTTTTAGGAACAGGCCAAAAAATATGTAAAAAAAATCATACTCTGAAAATGTGATTAAAAATGAGTGGCTGAGAAACTGATGACACCTCAGGTTTGCTGGTGACGTTTAACACTTTGACACCGGAGCTCCAGTTTTTATGTTTGATCTTCTTTCATTTATATCTATTTCTATCTTGATTTCTATATTTTATTTACTCCCGCCGCTTTTCTCCTTCAGAATTTACTGGAATTACGTTGATTGTGTTAACAATTAAAAAATCCCAGTATGCAAGTATTTTGTGTTTAAGCATCACAGGCGACGCCTCAGGTGTTAAAGAGTTAAACACAAAATCTTTAACATACTGTAACTTTGAACGTTGAAAAATTATGGTTTATCAAATCACATAAACAATAGAGCTTTGGTGTTAAAGGTATAAAGTCTCACTCCGATCATCTTTTGATTCATGTTTTTTTTTTTTTCTATAATTATTATATTTATTTTTATTATTATAAGTAAAAATCAGTTGTTTTCTTGGACATAGTTTTCACAGAGTGGTAGGAGTTCTTCAGGAATTCACCTCTGAGTTGTGGTTGTAACCGCTGAATCATATAGTAAGCTCACTGTGATTTCCCATCATCCTTTCATTTACATTCTATCCTGCAAGATTTTCACCTGAGCAAAAATGCTTACATAATTTTCAATATGTTGCATTTTTCTGAGTGTCATTGGTCCCTGAAGTCTCACGTGTCCTAGAAATGGGTGGACCAACGGCCAAGTCTCCAGTATCAATATTTTTTTTAGGAATTTTTTGTTCTCAAATTCCTAATTGTTCAGTAGTTTTCAAGCATGTTTTAGGCTCTTCCTATGTTTTTATTTTTTATTTTTGTTACATAAACCACAGTGGAAAATTAAAGAAAACTACTCTCATTTATCAAATGTTGTCATATTTTGATCTGTTTTTTTTAACAACTACTTTTTATTGGGTAAAAAAAAATACCCAGCAGAAGTGATGGTGTAACTTTTCATAGTGAAAGTGTTCTGGGGTTAAGCTCTTCACAACAATCAAAAATAGCGAGCAACACTGGAGTTACTCCTCTGTACAGCTCAGACGGGGAAAACAAAGATGTACATGAATCTATTTGTCTACAAGTGGATGCATCAGAATGGAGCGGAGCAGGAAGCTTGTGACCCACCGACTAGCTTCTACATCACCGCTACAAGCATTTTCCTACTGTATTTTTTCATCTGCTCCTGATTCATAATGATTTGAATAAAGAAATACTCAGATGTGCAATAAATCTTCTTTATGTTTGTTCTCCATTCTGAGGAAAATGCCACAATTCCATGTTAAAAACACTTTTATTGGAGTAGTTCTCTTAAGAAAGTGCATAAATGTAGAGGAGTCAGAAACCATAAAAAGTCTACTGTTGACATTGGAGTTCACATTGACCTGTTTCTTTACCTCATAAGTGTCAGTAAATGCTGGGCTACAGGTGGTTAAAGAAAATCCCAACATTTTTATGCACTTTTTTTTATGTCTGTCTGGGATTTGCTTCAATAGGCCAGAAAAGAGGTCCGTGGACAATTCTGGCTTCCATTCAAAGTAGTCGAAGGAAAACTCCAGGAAATTAATTTCGGCAAATTTCTCCTGCGAGGCATGTTTATTGAAGATTAAAGCCGTATGACAGACAACATTTTGTTGTTCTGATGACCTCCAGTTTCAGAGACGTAATCTCACCAGAGACAAGCTAGCGTCCCTGAACATCCCACAGCACAACGATTGACTTTCAGTCTTCTCGTTCAGAAGTGAATATATTCTCCTGAAATGAATGTCATCAGCAGTTAGAGTGTTTGAAAACGAAGTGAAATGTGGAGATAAATGCAAATCATCACTTCGGTTTGATTAGTGTAAATGAAAATGTCATTTAGTCTCCCCTGTGTGGCAAACGTTCAAAGAGACGCACATCAGACACAAACAAAAAGCACACACGTGCACGCTGAAACACAAACGCACACACGCAGCCTTTGTTATGTTGAGAGCATTTGTCTCTGTACGCCGGAGAGGGGTTAAAATCCGATTGAGTCGATATCACTGGAGAATAGCTGGCTCAGTGTGCAGTGAGTGTGTCTGGCTTGTGTACACGTGTGTGTTTGTGTGCGAGCAGCACGGAGCCTGGGGACTTCCTCCCTCTCCGTCTGCAGCCCTCAGTTGAAATAGAATTGAATAGTTTGAATCCTCGATGGTAAATGTTCACAAGTCAATACCAACTGTTAAGTCTCCCCTGCATTGGGGTTAGGGGCATTACCATTTCTGAGACTTCAGAAAACACACACACACATAAACACACACACAACGTGAAGGAATACTCGCCAGATACCCCTGAGATGATAAAATATTTTTGAGTCTTTTGCAAAATGCTTACTGTACATCCTGCTGGAAAATTCCCTTTTAGTGTATTCATCGTAGACATGTTTTCATTTTTGTTCGCTAATCTCAGAACAATGATCATGGAGGGCGTGCGCCATTTTTAAAGTGACATCAGCGCCTGAGGGACAGGGACTTCACAGATCTGACTAAGCAGCAAATCCAGTTCAGCTCAAGAATGTTCAATCACAAAGAGGCAGAGGGGAATTCTATTAATATTAAGTGGAGAGAATGCATAATCATGAAGGGATTATAGGTTTAGTACACAATACTGTTGGAGTGCATTACATGGATTAAGACAGAGAGGAAACACCATCTGCTAATATTTACAGCCCTTCATAGTGTTATGGTGTGACATATAGGTGGGTTGATATATACAGGTGGTTAACAGTGTCGTCCTGAGGCAACAAGGTTGAAAACCTGCATTGGATTTCTCCTTTTTTAAATTATTTTGCACCAACACATGTTTTATAGCCATTTGATTACAGTGTTCCATAGGTAGGGTACTCCTCTCAGGAACAGGACAAGTGCTGCCAAAAAGGCTTTAAAATGTTCCTGTTTGAATTTCATTTGAAGAACTTTCTGGGATTTTCAGTTTGATATTTTAATGACAATTTAAGACTCCACTTTAATGAACAAACCTAATCTGTGTTTATTTTCCAAAAACTTTCCAACGCATGAGACGTTGAACCCCTATAGGCCCAGATTATATATTATTTATCATATATGAAGGACAGATATAACATAAAAAGGCTGCAGTAGTTGGTTATAAAGCTTAAAAACAAACAGAATAAACTGAACAGGAATGTGGCGAAAGGCCAAACAAACCTATAGGTTGCACAGGCAGATGTGAAGAGATGTTATTTTTTATTTGTGTATCATTTATCTTTTACCACTAAGAGGCTAAGGTTTGGAGGTCGGGGACATATTATGAGTTTAGTGGATTAACATACTCAATTTGCAAGACATTTTTTTTCCAGATGAATCAAAGATATTGTCTCCATCAGCTTCTTTTTTCAATGATTTCATCTCTGGGAAAGATGAAAAGTTCAATAAAATCTCAAGAGGATTTCACTGGATACAAGAATCCCTTTAATTTTAAATTCATTTTATAAGTTCTCATTTTTTGAAGTTATTTGTGTGACTAAAGTGGTACGTACCCCGAGCTCTCCAGCTCAAAGATCCTTCTGGAGCACATTTGTCTTTTTAATATAAACAAGTGCAGGTTAATTAAAGAGAAATCTACATGATAACTGATGGATTCCTTGTAGATTGTAGTAAATTGTCAAATTGTGATGACATCGATACCAAGTTTCTTGCCATATTTAATATACCTTACTATAGGCTATGTTATAAAAGGCTGGATTTTGAACTATTTGCAGATAGCAAAGTTATAGTTTTCACACTCTTAGTGAAGTTTTTGTACAACATTTCAGTTTATGAAATGCAATAAACTCTTTTCTAAATATCCCTAAAATGCAAATATCATCAACAAATCACTCAATGCAAAAATGTATTAAAGCTCATAATAACAATGAAAAAAATAAAATGAACGATTAAAAAAAAGTTAAACACATTTTAGAAATTAAAAACAAGAAAAAACTTATCGGAAATCAAAATGAAATGTTAAAACAAAATAAAAAAACTGAAAAAGGTGGGTCCTATGGGACATCACTGATTAGATGATGACGTTTGAGTTTTGAAAAAGGAAAGCAGAAGGATGTTATTTCTGAAATTTGGTAGTCTTGATTGAGAAATCTCCAAACTTTACACTGTGGGGACAGAAGCATAAAAAAGTATCTATTTTGACAAATAACTTATTTTTACAGTCAAAATAAATAAAATTACATGAATAATTTTATTATTAAACTTCACAACTTATTTACAAAGCTGTGAACATGACACTACCTATTAATATTCAAAAACTATTTACAGAACTACCTCTCAGATCAATTGAAAAAAGTGTGTGCTTGTCGGTGTGTAGTTAATAAAATGATAAATAATGTATAAAAAATCAGTATGATACATAGGTAGTCTGAATATTTAAACACAAAACTAATGTTGCAATAATTATGTAATTGTATTATATTTCCTAATATGTATTATATGGAGTTGTATACTTAATAACAGTGTTGTTATATTGTGATTCAAACGATAAATGTTTCCAGCCACAATTTAATGGAGGTGACTTCCTCAAACTCCCTTTTGATCTATGTCAACCATTTCTATGGTTTTAGAGGATATATGTTCAATAATTGTAAATAAGCTTGGAATAAATGACACAAATTAAAAAAAAATCTGGTTGAATAGGTTAAAAAACCCAATCAATGATGTCCCATAATTCCCAACTTTTCTGGTTTCTTATTTTTATTATTTTTTTTTAAGATATAAGTTGGATTTCTGATAATTACTTTTAATATTGTCTTTTTCCTATGGAATTTTATTTTGTTTGTTTTTTGCTTATTTTAATTGTTGTCATGATCCTTAATATGATTTGATTTGGACTTCATGGGCACCGTTATTCTCCACATTTTTAACAATTCAAACCTCAACAAACATGCAGTCCGTCCTGACAGCCTCCATAATTGCTTTTTGGCTCGTGTCAGGAGCAGGTTAGTGCCGTTTGTGGTGGTGTTCACATGGTGCTACAATAAGTTAGTTTGGGGAAATTTGCTGCTCAGTGTGGTAGCTAGTTTTTATGAGTGGTGCAGACTCTAGTATATGTAGTGCTAGTCATTTACGGTGGGCCAGCATGGACCTTTTACCTCGGCACAGTCCCTCATTGGCACAAGCGGCTACAAAACCCCAGGTGCTGTCATTCAGTGTCATTTAAAGCAGGTCTGATTGGGGCTCTTTCTGGCCTTTGCTTCCCCACCTTCCTCCCTGCTTGCATTCATTCCTGGCCAGTTCATGAATAATGCATGAGGAAACATGCAGGCTGAGCTCCGATATTATTGGAGCTGAAAACAAAAAGAGAAGCATCCTTTGTGCTGCTAGCTGTTTCTTCTGTAAGCTGCAAACGTTGCCCCATCACCAACTCACACACACCTTTATTTATTGTATTTTTTTACCTGGCCTTTTCTTTCTCTTTCTATTCTCTCCATTCTTCTCCTGTGGGTGAGCCGACATTAAAAAAAAAAAAAAAAGCTCAGTCTCTGTTTCTCTCCTACCTTGACTTATTCACTCCTCTCCTGGCAGTCCGTGTGGGGGCAAAGGGTGTACAGTGACTGAGAAACAGAAGGAGTAACTTTCAAAAAGCAAAAAAAAAAAATAGGGCATACGAAACTGAAGGATATAAATGACTGGTTGACTTGGCTGGATTTGCAAGGTGGCTGTTATCTATAACACCACCTCTCGCTCATTCAAGGGCATGGCTTTGACCTTCCTTCAGCGTTTGCCCCGGTCTTGTATTTCCTCCAGCTCCTCCGTGATCTGCTGACTCGGGCCAGAGATGCTCCATGACTGAAGGGAGCTAAGCTGCCCATGAAGACAGCTGGCCTCACATGCACAAATCTTGTCTGAAACAATTGAATGACATCATTAAAGTCCAACTCTGATCATCTTTTGATCTATTTTCAAAGTGTTCCCAGTGGTCTTTTAGTTATGTTAATGCAGTTTTTACAGCCCCTCACAACCCCAGCCTTACATTATGGGCGTGAGCAATGTTGAGGGTATCCAGTCATACAGTGTTGATAAAGTCAGAGTGGAGAAGAGCAGAGAGCTTGTGGCCCGACATTGTAGGTCCTACATGACAATTGTAAATGGCCTTTTTGCATCTCCTCCTGATTGATTTGAATAAATAAATACTCATAAAAGCAATTTTAAGCTTAATTTTCTCTATTTCTCCATCATGAGAAGAATGGCACAAGAATATGCTGAAAAAATTGATTTGTCAACATTGATGTTGAACGTTAACGTTGATTTGTTAATTGTTAATTTATTAATTACACTTCCATCTTCTGATTCCACAGCGTGCATTCCTTTTCTGATAAAGCACACTTCGTCTGTTTTTTCCACTTATACCACTGTCACTTACAAAATAAATATCCAACTGATTTTAAGTACTTCATTTTTGTTTTTCGGTTTCGATCGCTAGGGCTGCACGGTGGCGCAGTGGTTAGCGCTCTTGCCTCACAGCGAGAAGGCCCCAGTTCGAATCCCGGCTGGGACCTTTCTGTGTGGAGTTTGCATGTTCTCCCCGTGCATGCGTGGGTTTTCACCGAGGACTCCGGCTTCCTCCCACCGTCCAAAAACATGCTTCATAGGTTCATTGGTGACTCTAAATTGCCCCTAGGTGTGAATGTGAGAGTGGATGGGTGTGTGATTGAGGCCCTGCGACAGACTGGCGACCTGTCCAGGGTGTACCCCGCCTTCGCCCTTCAGTAGCCGGGATAGGCTCCGGCACCCCCGCGACCCCGAAAGGGAAGAAGCGGTCAAGAAAATGGATGGATGGATGGTTTCGATCGCTTTTTCACACAAACCACGCCGTTGACCTGGCTGAAGCGGCGCAGACCTTGTCTGTAACGGCAAAGGAAAGTGTAAACTGATCATCACGACTGGTAAATTAAGTATCAGTTCAGAGATAAAGTTCACCTCTTTCCGCTTTTTTTGGTCCAGATGATGATGCAAAAATGATGTTTGTTTTGAAGAAGCCCGCGCAGTGATACAGAACATTTGGGCTATGTGACCAGAACCTACTTTGAAGATGTGTATCCACACCCAGCAGCCAATCAGAATCGAGTATTCACCCGGATGATGGTATAAGTTCAGTTTAAAGTTAAAGAGCTGAAACACAATGTTGGTTTCTTATGACTGTATACCAGTACTTTGGATTTTTTTATTTTTTTGAGTAATACTCGAGACATCAAAGTCTTTACAGTTCTAGTTACTGTTGATATGTTTTTGTGCACACAAATTACACTTCTGGGATATCTGAGTTAACACTTTATAAAGTAAAACATTTCAGACAATAATAAGAAAGAATTTTCTTTTATCTCTGGCCCGTTTTGACAAAAGCTGCATATCGTCATATAAAATGTACCAAGTAAAACATTACAATTCATCGTGATTAATCACAATCCAAGTGTCACGATTATTTTTTTAATCGATTGACAGCACAATTAAAACATGATTTTGCATCAGATTGGGTGCTTAATGAAAGTATTTTAAAGAACTTTCCAACACTGTGTTGACAAAAACCTCCGGAAAGCATGTGGCACGAAAGGACTAGCAGTCATTGAAGTCTGGCAGAGTCGCCACCCATCCTTGGCTGACTTGTGCAACCAGGCCAGAGGGCACAAATACTGGGCAGAGTTGTCTCCCCCACCCCCTTTATTGGTGCCAGAACGTCTCTGCGTTCAACAATGTCACATCCGCACCTTATGGGGTCAGACGGACAGAAAAACCGCGACCGTCAGGCCCAGAAAACGGCGATTTGGCTGCAGATGGAGGCTGTGAGAGGCGGGCCAAATCAAGCCGCCCTCAACCTGTGACCCCGTGCAGCACTTTCTATTGTAGACCAACTGTCATCTCCAATGACCTGTTTATGTGTTAATCTCCTGTCCAAATAAAGCTTTGGAAGAAAGTTTTACTTGTTAGTTTGCTCTTCAGACTCACAGATGGATCCCATTTCGCTACTGTGGAGTCAAATTTGTTTTCGAGTGCAGAGAATAACACAAGTTTTTAAGTGGATGTGGGTCATTTTAAAACAGGAGTCAATGCATCCAATTAATCTGTCTTTTACTTGTCTCGGTATTTCTGCATTCATGCAGTCATTACTTTTTTCCCCAGCGCATACGTTGCACAATTTTAACTTTGCACAACTTGTTAATGGGACTTGCAAGTTGGCAACACTGTTTTTCTGTCCACACACACTCTAAAGACTCATATGAAATATATTTCCACCATGAAGAAAGGTTTTGATCTTGGAATTGAAACAGAGTGTCAGTGAAATACGGCTAAAAAGGAGTATAGTTCAAAAAGTTTAAAACCCAACTTTTTGTGCTTGCTTGGGTGAACGTTTCAGCTAATTACGCGCAAATCCCTCACGCTCACAGCTCCAATCCACCGGCACCGCTGTCTCAGCAGAGGACAAAGAAAACAAAGGAGACTGACAAACAAACAGTGACTGAAAAAAAAACATAAAAGAGAGGAAGCTTTCTTTCCATATAGCGGCAGAGCTGAGGCGACAGTGGCGTTTAATCAGTTGGTTTTCGCAGCGCCGTCAGCGTGAGCAGCCTCAGCGCTGCAGCCCTCTGATCAGTGCTGTGGAGAGGAGCTCCCCACTGAGCTGCTGCCGCCCCTGAACCACAGGTCAGTCCTTGGTGAGGAGGTTTCATTCTGCTGTCGCCGTCTCAGCACCATCTCCTTCTCTCATTAAGATACGTTGTGTGTCTGCGCGGCTCTCGCATGTGGGCTTGTGTCGGCTCTGGCTGTTTGTGTGTGTGTTAGGAGTAAATGCACCCCAGGACTAGCCTAAAGGGGATGTGGATTCCCGGCCTCCGCTGAGAAATGGCAGCACAACCAGGATTTCTACCAGTGGGGGGCTTGTGTGGGTGTGTGTGCACATGTGTGCATGTAAATGTGTGTTAGACAGAGATGCAAGACGCATCAAGTGACTCGGCGCCTCGGGGTCAGACGCACACACATGCGGAGGGAGCTGGTGCTGCAGCAGGGTAAACAAGAGCAGGCTGTTAGATCTTATCAGCCTCATCACACACTTTATTATGCTGATTTGGGAGTATACTGTAAACTAATCAGGAATACTGGAGTCACGGGGGGACGCTCGGCTTAAAGGTTAGGTGAACTGGGAGAGCAAAACTTGCTCTGCATCTAAACTTTTTATTTTCTGTTTCTTTCAGAGCTTGACTGCTACGATACAAGGAGATTTGTGGCAGAAAGGTTGTAACCTTTCACCCAGGTTTGAAAGGTCCATTTCATGAGCGCCTTGGTTCATTTCATGAGGGCAGTGATTGACTATCACCAGAGAGCCTGCTGTGGGATGGGGATTTGGAATTGAAGTGAAGCCTCTGTCTGCCTGTCGCTGTATGGTAATGTTGGCCTTTAGACAAATTCACAAAACACTCCTCAAGCTTCATGTTTGCGCACTTGCATAAATGCATATGATTCTCATTCTGTGCTCAACATCCTCTCTGACTTATTCCACAACACAACAGCGCAGTGTTAAAAAGTTCACGTCTATTAATTTTTGAGGCGTCTGAATAACATCTCAGTTTATTAGAGGGGATTTGGAACTCAGTAAATAATAAATAAAAGTCCACTTCATGCTTTGTGGACTTGACTTTTTAAACTTTTCTGTTTACAACTTTTTATAATACAACTCTCCCATTTGCAACCTTTCCTAATTCGGTTGTGGAGGGAATTTGGCGTCCTGCTCTTCCACGCTCCCGTCTCGGCAACATTTAACAAGAGCTTTAAAGCGGCGCAGACTCCCATAGAAATCCGGAGCATTAACGAGTTAGAAACCAAGCCGTAAACAAGCAGAATGGCTGCTGAGGAAACGGCGGTTTGAGAAGTGACAGCGTTTGCGTTTCCACGCCGTGACGGCCGAGCTGAGACAAGAGCATTAATTAACAGCTCTGTGGAGATGCAGGGACGGTCTGGGACATCCAACAACGCTGAGTCTTTAAAACTATGAGCACATCTGCAAGTGTGCAAAACACGTTCAGACAAAGTCAGGAGGAAAAAAAAAGTGAGCCAGAAAAGGAAAGTATTTAAGGTAAAAGTGGACAGGCAGCTTTTAAGGACATAAAGAAACACACATATTCACAAGTTCATAAAGAAAAACTTAGCAAAGCACTTTATATACTCTAAAAGTTCAATATAATTAGAAAAAATGTAATATAATTTCTAAATTGAGATTGCATGGTGGTTAGTGCTCACAGTGAGGAGGGCCTGGTTCTGCGTGGAGTTTGGATGTTCTCCTGTGTGGGATTTCTCCAGAATCTCTAATTTCCTCCCACAGCACCAAAACATGCTTTAAATGTAGACGGGTGACTCTAAATTGTTTGTTAGTAGTGTGTGGGTCGACATTTGACTGAAGATGTACCTCAACTTTGACCTAAAGTGGCTGGGATAGGCTCCGGCAACCCCTGTGAGCCTGCATGACAAAGCAGATGGATTTCTAAATGATTGCATTTGTAAACTTTAAATAATTTCTCAGATCAATTTGGTTTTTTATGAGTTGCTCTAAAACAAATGCTGATAATAATTAAAGGCAGAAATAAATTATTGAAACTATAAAGAAGAAATTTAGATTCAAAATCTCAAAAAGAGCTCTGACTTTTGGAGTTTTTCATGAAGACGCTTACTTCCTTGTTTTATTTTTATTTATTTTTATGCATTTGTACTTATGCAAAATATTGCAAAAACAGGTATAGAAAAACAAAAAAAGTTGGTGCAGGACGTGGCAAAAAAAAACAACATATGGGTTCATAAATTAGAGCCTCTACGTTATAAAACTTTAAAATTGACATAAAATACAGTTAAACAATTCAATACAGTCACAATTATAGACGTAACATCTTATTAAAAAAATTGCATTTCATAATACAACCATCTTATTATCAGGGATTGCCCCTGATTAACCCTTTAACCCCTGAGGAGTCGTCAGTGACGCTTAAGCACAAAATCTTTAACATACTGTAACTTTTCAACCGAAAAAACGATCAAATTAAGAATTACGTAGATCGTGTTTTCGGTTGAAAAGTTACAGTAAATCAAAGAACATAAATACTGAAGCTCTGGTGTTAAAGAGTTGCTATAAAAAAAAAAAAAAGTGTCCGATGTTCCATTCACAGTCAGATGGGAAAATTGGCTTCACATTTTGAATTCTCTAAACTGCAAACTAAACTGAGATCTTGATGTGTGGAGGATAAAAATGACCATTTCGACAAGTATATTATTGATGAAACAACTTTTTTTTTTATAGTTTTCCTTGTTAGAAAGAACCTTGCTGTTAGGATGAATAGTTGAGAAGAAATATTTAAAAGGGTTTTAAGTCAAATTAGTGAGACCAGAGAGTGTTTATTTAAGAGGAGATGTAATTTGTAGTCTGGTTTTAACAGTAACTTATAAGTGATGTCATCAAAGTTAAACATTAAAATAAAATTTACTTAAAGAAATTTATACAAATAATATTTTTAAAGTAAAAGCATATAAAGAAGTCGAAGTCTATAAATTAATTACATTCTTACACTGTATTGCAATTTATAATGAAAACTGTTTCTATGATTTTTACCAGGTTAAACAAATATATATATATATATATATATATTTTTTTTTTACAGTAATTGGAATTAAATAATGTTCCAGACTTCATTTAGTCCTGTAAACATATATCAATGCAAAGCTTTTGTTTTCAACAATAGATTGAAATATTGAAAACTTTTTGAAAAATTATAAGCAAAACCAAAACAGGTTTTACAAAACAAATACTATAATAAAATAAAAAAAACGTTTGCGACAAATTATTCAAGTGGTTATAACGACAGGCAATCATCTGGAGTAAGTTTATTGTGAAAGTAGATATATAACCTGCACAGATTAATGTCTTTCTTGATGCAAACCTGTTGATTTTTTTTATCCTTAAAGTTCAAATATTTTGATTTTTACTTCATTTGTATGCAAAGCTTCCCTCAAGTGAAGCTCCTCCCCTGTAAATGAACATAATCTGTGGGATTATAATCCCGTGTGTGGGGACAAGAGGCCTCCTCGCTACTGTACGCTGGCACTCATGTGACCAGATGGAGCGAGCCTCCGTTTCCATCTGCACCTGCGTGCACCTTCATGTAATGAATTGTCTGGAGTTTGTTCGTGTGGGCTGTCAATGTTCCTGCGTTCAAACCAAGCACATCGGCGGCTCCCCTCCTCTGACACACGAGGCTCCAGCGGGGCTGTCTGTCGTTTAGGACTCGTAAACAAGATGCATGTTCAGAATGTGAGTGCCCCGCTGCTTTGGTGTCTCCTCTGTGCTGTCAAAGAACATGCAACCGGTAGAGCGGCAGAGAATAGATGAGGATGAGACAGGAGAAGATGGAAGCCGACCAGACAAGACAAAAGCAGACATACGAGGAGTGCAAACACAGAAGGAAGAGTGACAGGAACAAAGGATTGGAAGGGGGGGAGGCAGAACAGGATGGGGCAAGAAAAGACGATTGCAGTATGGGTGAGATGGGGCAAACAAATTCCATGAAAAGTCAGAAAAAAATTAGCTCACTCTGAAGAAGATAGGACAAAAAGATTAACAGAAGTGAGGCGTTCAGGAAAATCCAGAAAAATAAGAAGATGGAGCAATAAAAAAAGATATAACTGAAGAAGACAGAAAAGATCAACCAGAAGATGAAAGAACAAATCAGGACTTCAAACCCTAATTAGGACAGGAAGGAAGCAAGGGGGGGACGACTTCAAAAAAAGACATAAACTGCGTTTAGGAAAGACCAAAAAAGATGAGAAAAAAGAAGAAAATCTTAGATTAGAAATGAAAAAATTGAAAGTAAAGATCTGAAAAAACATTAAAATGGTGAACATGACATTAATGAAACCAGACAAAAGGGGAAAAAATAATTTTACTTATCAAAACCGTAAAAATAACATCAAAAAAGGCTCATCAGATTCAATAAAACTACCTCCGTTTTAGTTTAATTCTTTTTGAAATCAAATAATAATCATAAAACCTTAAGATTAGATACATAATTCAACTAAATTGAAGTTGTTGTAATCCCATTTAAAAATAAAGACATGCTTTGATGATGGAAACAAAAAAGAAGATGTATCTCAAAAAATGATAATAAAGGCATTCAAGGTGGTAACTAGAACCTGCCAGTGCTCCCATTTCTATAGAAAAAGGCTCTTTCTTGTCAGTTTATGCATGCTAACACACCCGCCTGCACACACACACACCGCTCACCTGGAGGTGGTGGGTGGGTGTGGGAGGATGGGGTCTGTGTTTAGCTGTGGGCCCTGCAGACAGGGCGATCAAAGGCTCCTCAGTCTTTGTCTGCTAACGTTGAATAGACAATGGTAAAGAGGGCTCGCTTTGATTTCAGCTCACTTTTATTGATCACAGAAGAGCAGGGATTGAAATATGAGAGACAACCCTGAACTGGATTCTTCTTTAGCTATTGATTATATCCAGAACAGACGGCATTTCACAAGTTTTTATTTTATCCTGCCTTTTTCTATTTTTTTTTTAACCATGAAAAAGAATTTCCTCGCTGTATTTCAGGTGCAGCTTGTAGCACTACCTTTATTTTATTAGACAGTCTAACTCTTTCTTAAAGTTAAAACCCCAAACTCAGTCAGGATATGCTGACATAAACCCCTGTCCCCGTTTTTCAATCCTCCTCTGCCTCCACTCACCCTTTAAGTCAGACTTTCAGAGGAGCGTTTTGTTTCCGTCACTTCAGAGGTGGAACGGTCAGCTTGGTCTGCAGGCTGGAGGGGTTAGCTGCTGCACAAAAAGAAAGGACCGTGGGAACCCCAAAAAAAGCAGCCACACGGAGCTCTTCCCTCCTGCCTGTAACACCTTGAATCATCTGACAGCAGTGGAGTTTTGAGCTACAAACAGCGCGGCCTTAATTTAAGACCAGAAACCAGTTTATTGTCTCCGAGTTCCTCTGTTATGAGGTGAGATGCAGGGATTGCGTGAGCTCAAGTGCGTGACAGTTTAGCTTTGCCCGACATAAAAAGCATAATGAGCTTTATTGCAAGACAACAAAGAGAGGAAACGCAGCATTACATAATGTTGCATAAGAATTTAGTTTTAAAGCAGCTCAAATCCACCACCGCCTTGCAAAGAACCTCTCAAAACTCCTTTTTTCTGGAAATAATTCTAAAGCAACCTTTATTTTGAAATGTGTCAATGATATTTCTATGCTAGCATTAACATTTTAAACTAAATCTTTATTTAATCGAGTGGGTTTTCCTCAAAGTGCGGCAGATGAAATCTCTTCATCTTTAAGAGCGTCTCTTTAGGGTGTGTTTGGGCTTGAGCTGACAGATGTGGTTATTTGGGGACAGCTCACTGGCAAGTTTATGGCTGCAGCGCTTATTTTACTGCTGCCAACCACATGTGCTCGTGATGGTGAGGCAAATCCTGCTGGAAGTCTGAAAGACAGGAGACCTGAGAGGACCTAAAATCTAACAGATGTTTATCTGTCGAAGGTGTTTTGCTCCAAGGAGAGGATTTTAGTCAAGTAAGTTTTGTTTATGAATAGAAAAATAGGACGTAAAAATTGTTATCTTTGTTTGTATTAAGTATTCTGGTTGTATAGATTGTGTACATCAGGTTTCTATGACAACCAGGACCATTTACAAAGTTTCACACTTAATGGTGTGTCATTTGTTCTCTGCTGAGTTGGCAAAGTTGGACGCCAAAAAGAGGGACATTTATAAAAACACGTTAATTAAAAAAAAAAAAAGAAATGAACCAAAAGAAGCAAAGAAATAATGAATTAACAATAAAAAGTAGTACGAAAAACAGCAAAAAAATTACCGTATAAAGGACCTAAATCATCTTGTGATGATTTCATGAAATGTCATGACCTTCATAGATCGTATTTGTGAGAACTGGAAGTCCATTATGGGACAGTAGATTTGCTGGGTTTTCAAAATAAAATACGACTTTCTTACTTCTGAGAAGGATGCTCAAGGTCTTTCATAATTAATTTTACCCTGCAAAGTATTCATCTTTGAAAAGTTAGTCTTTGAGACTCCACAGTAGAACACAGGACAGAGACAGCCTTCTTTAAACTGTCCCTATTTTTCAATTTTACGATCTACTCACTAAACTCTATTGTGAATGTGTAGAAACTTTATATGATTTAGTTTTTTTTAATGTCTGGTCTAATTTTCTCTCTTCCAGCTCTGGCCTCAGCTGATGTGTGGAGATCTCAGAGATCTCTCCCAGACTGAGTTCACTTCAGGGCCCAGCAGAGATCAACTGTCTGTTACAGAAAACTCAGATGATTTATTGATTATTCTGGTTGATTTGTTGTCTGTCAGGCTACAGAGGGGAATCTGGGACTTTTCAAATACCTCCAAGATCGTAGTCAAGCCTACAACTATGAAAAGTCCGGTAAACTTTAGTTTTATGCTTAAATTTGAGATGTAAACTGTGGTGCAAAGTGTACAAATCCCTGGTCAATCACATTTCCTTCTTTTGGAATGTGAAAACTGTATTTTCTGCACTGTACCGGGTTATAAGGTTCACCGTCAACGAAATGTCTATTTTTGATATTATGTCAGACTACGATCACATATTCCATAATATTGCCAAGCGGCGACCTAAATACACAATTTTTTTTAGCAAATTCGCCCCCCAATTTGTAATCGGCAGTGTTGGGTAAATTAATTTAAAAAAACAATTGATTACTTTACTTTCCTTCTAGACAAAATTGTAATTAATTACTTTTTTTTCTACTTGCATGCAAATTCTCAAAGAAATAAAACTAGCAAAAACAAGATATCCTTGTAGAATTCACAAAATAAATAAATAAAAACATTGTTTTTTGCACCACCTGATTATTTCACCACATGAACTTGAGAAAATGTACATTATTTAGCACACTACAGCCAGGTTGCTCATTGACACTGGCAGTGGAATACAGTTCACTGAATTGTTTTGTCTTTGTTTTTAACAAATCAGAAATATTCTGAGTATCTCCAGTTGCCGAATGCCCATATGAATTCGATCAATCTCCAGCTCTGGATTAGCCAACGCGTCAGTAAAGGTTTTAGCTTTACTAATATCAATTTTGTTTCATTTAAGCAAACAACAATGTCAGGGGCAACTGATCACACAAGTTAATTTGTTTTATCAGTCACCGATGGTTTCACTGCACTTGTAGCAATCGTAATTTAATTACCAAAATTGGAAGTGTAATTCATTACATTACTCTGTTTCTGACAATAGTGATTAAATTACAGTAATTTGTTACTTTGTAATTCATTAACCAAAACACTGCTAATCAGGAAAGTGAGTTTTTGTAAAATTTATTTGGTGGTCACAAAGATTTAAAGATGGGTGGTGGCTGCAGGCCAACACCAACTCTGATTGGATGAGGTGTAAATATCTCTGGTTGGTGAGAAAAGTTAGAGAAAAATCTGTCAGTCTCAATCAACTAAGTGACTCAAGACATCATTATTAACCCACTACATCACATGTGCCAAAGTCAAGGCCCAGGGGCCGACTCCGGCCCTCCAGGTAATTATATCCGGCCCTCCAGATCATTTTATTTTATTGTTATTATTAGCCTGATGTTATCTTGGGCTTATTTCTAACTTGAATAATTTTGACAAAGTATGTATTTATGGAGAGTAAAATATTTAAATTTATTTATGAACAACTGTGACTAATTCCCAACATTGTTAGTAACAGGTAAAAAAAAGTGACACTGCTGCACATTAGCAGAGTTAGTGTATTTGGAATAACACCCAAACTTGTTTAGAATTCATAAAAACACTGATTGACATTTTGACAGAGCGCCTCTTCGGCATCAGTAAACACAACCCGAGTTGATCCATATATAAGGTTTTCCATATCGTTGTTTCTTGCAAAAGATTTAAGGGTTTTAAGTGCAGAAAATACAGTAAATGTGAAAACTCTGTGTCCAAAGTCAATTATGTGTTTTGTTCACAGGTCGTAGAAAAGATGGAGTTTGTGTGTCTGTAATGTGTTTGTGTTGAGGCGATCCTAGCCACCTGTAAAGTTTTCTATGAAGATCTGGTTTCTTTTGAACGTGTTAAGACAACATTTGCTCCCAGTAGTTTACAGTTTGGGAAATCTCCTGCTCCGGAAGGCCGAGCTGACGCTTCCGACCCAACTTTTTGTGGGACCGAGTTTTATAAACCTCCTGTAGGTCTGCTGGATGGACATGGGGAGAGGAGGCGCATGCATTTAAGAGGCCCTGACAGTTTAGTGAGCCACTTGGCTTTTTATTTTGGCTCTGCTCTCCGCAGGGGGCTTGTTCTTTACTGTGCCCCCTCTGCGCTGGTCTTGTGGATGCAGATTAAGGACACGCAATGCAAGAGTCACCCGCTACATCTGTGGTTTTATGTGTGTATGTTTGCTGGTTATATGTGGTGTTTAGTGTATGCGCCTGCCTTCACATGTGCTGGTGCGTCAGCAGCATTGCTGATGAGTGATGCCGGTTGTAGCCTGCTGGCTGTAGCTTCCAGCTGATAAATGACTACAGGGACCATCTTTCTTTACCTGAACCTCACAACATTCTCCCCGGAGAGCAGCCGCTGACAAATATTCTAACCTGAAAACCGAGCGGGCCTACATGACAACCGTTTCATTCTAAATATGAGTTTAACCTGTTTAAAGTTACTGAAGTTCAAACAATGGCAGGCTTGAAGTGATGAACTGGATCGCGCTGCTGTTTCCGCCTCTGTTTGGAGACCGTCCCTGGTGGATCTTATCTCCCAGCAAACTAATATGTTTGAAGCCTGAGGCTGTCATTCCCACCAGCTATTTTAGATGTGCAAAAGATATTGATATTCCAGGTTTCTAAAAACAAAACCGAAGGAGGAGGAGGGGAAGTCTGTAGACGTCCCTGGAACGGCCCCATTCTGAGCCCTCAGAGATCTCTGGTTCTCGCCTAACAAAACACAAACTGTTTGTTCAACCACTTAAAATACAAACTTTTTCTGCTCACATGCAGAAAAATGACTATAGGTTTTGTTTGTTGCCAAACACTCATTAAAAAGTTCAAGTCTGACTACCCACAGATTGACAAAGCTGCAGCTTTTTTTACTTTAAATTTAATTTAAACACAAACAAAGCTTTATAGAGATTTCTTTTCATTATTTTTTCATTACATCTGGTTTTCTTCAACAATTATTCCAAAAAATACAATTTTCACAAGTATAACACAAAACTAAAAATATAATAAGTATAAAATACTGCATATTTAGAAGAAAGAAAGCTAACACTTGTCTCAATGAAGTGGTGTTAGATAGCAAATCCTGATGGGCTTTACTTAGTCAACTTTAAAAACCAGACATAGGATTTTTATCCATTTTTCATGCAACCTCTCTGTGATCTCCTGCGAATACAAACTGAAGAATTTTCACTGCTTCAGACTTTCCCTGGCTGGATAAAAGTCTTATTAAAAAGTATGGTCACCCGGAATAAAATTGTAGTGTTCTTCAACTCTATTTTTCTAGAAGAGATCCAAAGCTATCCAACAAAATACCACATAAAGCCGAACGCATTGACCCAATCCCTGCACTGCATCGGTCAGGGCTCAGGCTTTGAGATGGCAGCACCTCAAAAGTTTGAAAATGACTCATCACTTTTTGTACTTTGTTTTATATGTTAACACACATCTCTCTGCATTTTAATGACCCACTGATCTATTTTAAAAGCGTTCCTAGTGATCTTTTAATTAAAATTATGCTGTTTTAGAGCAAAAACGAAAAACCTGTGTTGCTTTCATGGACATAATTGCTGCAGAGCGGCAGAAGTTCATTACAAGTTTGAGTTTTAGCCAGGACTGATGCTATGGAAGTAAGCCAGCCCTCATTTCCCATCATCTCTTTACACTCTCTCCAACAACCCCAACCTAACATTATCTGTGCACTGAAAATGTCAAGGAATATTTGAGCTATTCAGATCTATATATAATTTGATCCAGATACCAGGTCAGACGAGGAAAATGAAGACGTACACAGATCTATTTGTGTGCAAGTGGATACATCAGAGCTTGCAAGCTTTCTCAAACTGCATTTTTTTTGGTCTACTTCTGATTCTTGAATAAAGAAATACTCAGAAAAACATTTTAAATCTTATTTTTCTTTAAATATGTTGTAATAATAAGAAAAAATGCTACAAGAACACATAAAAAACAACAAAAAACCCTACATTTTCATTGAAGTAGGTTTTTAAAGCCTGCTTGCTCATCTGTTATTCTCTTATGTTTAAGCATCAAAATGTCCAAACTGTGACTCTAAGGAGCAGCAATCTCAAAACTGAAGACCTAATAGTGCATTTGTAGTATGTGAGCCTAAACATTCTGCATCTTTGCTGACAAACTGTATTCTCTGTGCCCTAACAATAAAGAAAACAAAACTATTTCTTTTATTTTCACAAGTTACACATTTTAACAAATATAATAAAAAACACAAGTGAACATTAATGTATCCATCTGATCTTTAGAACCATCACCATTTATTCATCATCACTGTAAATGCTTTTACCTGCTGGGTTACTGGAGTTCACTGTGACTGCAGTGAAGAGCTTTCACCACAAGATGGTCTTACGGAGGCACGGATAAACAAAGTATGGAAAACAGCAGAAAAAAAACAACCCTCACACATACTTCATCTCCTGTGAATGCTTTTTTGTGTACTGCAGGCTGGAGTCTGTGAGGGCGGGGCCTGGGATGCAGCGAAAGCCCAAACAACTTGTGTTTTAATTCTAGATATTTACTTATGTTTGTTTTTACTGTCTTATTGGCTCCATGGGAGCAATTTTTGCTGTGATGAATCTGAAAAGAAGTCTCTGTGGATTTCATTACAGGGAGAACGCCAGCGCCCATCCCCACCACTCTTCAGCCAAGAGGGATTTAGTGGACCCAGAGGGACGGGTTAGTTAGGTGGGTGGGGTGGAAGCAACCTGCAGGATGGGGAGGGGGTGTTATGGTGGCGAGGGGGCTACCCAAGGGAGGAGAGGAGAAAGGAGACCATAAACATGCAGCTAATGACCTCAAACACACTAACATAGAAGTAATTAAGAGGATGGCATAAATGAAGAAGCTCGCTGCAGCAGAAATGGGCTGAACACCTTTTTTTATTTTAACAAGCAGCTGATAAAAACTGAACTAGGTTGGCAGCACCGATAGAAGCACAAATACAGTTTTTAACAAGTGCATTATATTCTCTAAATGAGCATTTGCTGTTAAAAGACAGAATAACTACAGGAAGTAGAAATCTGTTTTTATTGCAGGTTAACAGAATAATTTTGTAAAGAATTATTGTGCTTAAAAGTCAAGTAAAAACTTGCATTAAAATTTTGCATTTCTAGTCACAAATACAACAAAAATATTTCTAAAAATTCAATTAAAAGTACAAAAAGCACCTGGAAAACTGAAATAAGCTGAAAGATGCCAGAGCAAATCTGGATTCAGTTAAAAAATAAAAAAGAGCAGTGGTTTGCTCGAATTACAAAAGAAAAAAACAAGCAAACAATACTATGCTTTTGTAAAACATCTAAACTCGCTCACAAATGACAGTTAGTTCTAAAATAAATACAGAAATTTCGGAAAAATGTTTGCAGCAAACAAAATTCTACATTTATTTGTGTCATGTTTCAACTTTGAATGAACTCTGATGCCACAAATGGTCATAAACAACCATATGAAGTTGTTTTCACGCAAAGGCAGGTAAAGCTGCAAAAAACTGCTCCAAAATCACAATTTCAAAATAAAAGAACTGGTAAAAAATAATAGAAGATTATATCTAAAAAAAAAATAAAGTTCTGAATATCAGTTGAAGCATATCTTGATTTACAAAAAAATAATTTCAATTAAAACAAACAAAAAAAAAATCTAAAAATGACGTTTCCAAAGAAAGATCATAATCATTCTGTATTATTTTTAAAAAGCTGTTTGTTGGGAATTTAGTAAAAAAAAAATCAACTTCTAGTTTAAGTCAGATAAGCTTTGGCATGAAAAGGGACAATAAAATTCTCTCAAAATATCTAAAGAGAAAGGCTGCTAAAGTATCACCAGACTTATAAAGTTCAGACGCATCTGTCTGCCCTTCTTCTCTCTTTGATATCATTTCATTTCACGCACACTCATTATAAACTCAGAGAGGGATCCTTTTCACCTATGTTTGAATAGTTTATGTCCAAAAACTAAAGCAGATATCAAAGTTGAATGAATGTTTGGCACTGGACTGGACTGGAAATGAACAAGTTGCTGGTTTGAAAGCAGATTCAGTCACGGCCTGGTTGCATCAGAAAGGGTTTTCGGTGGGAAATCTTCCTCTGAATCTCTGCACATCACTGAACACGGAGCAGGAGAACAATGCAGAAACTGTTTAAAAAAACACAAGATAAATTTAGGTATAATAACCCTTTTTATTTTTGATATTTGAGCCTCAATATGCAGAGGAGTCCCAATGTGGAATAAGTGTTGAATAAAAAGAGGGAAAAAAGTGGAGCAACAAAGTGACAACTAGCAAAAGTCATGAGGGCGCATTCCCGCTGACAGCTTTGATTCATTCTGGGGTTTTGTTTGGCAAGTAAATAAATAGAACAAAAAAAAGGAAAACTATTACCAAGAATCACATCAATTGTTTACATCTTTATCATCTAAAAGTGGGATAAAGCATGTGCACTTAAATGTGATAATTGGACGATGATTAGCAAACTAGCCAGTTTTCTTCTTTGTGTTTTTCCGCTCAAGTGAACAGCATTTGGAACCACATCATCATTCCTGAAACATTGATCTTTTCATTCTTCGGTTCACTTCTTTGAGGGTCACACCAGACAAATGTGTGACATGAATCGACATTTGACTCACTCTCACTGGACTCTCCTCAACCAAGCAACTATAGTGTCACAAAATTAAATAAAATAGTGAAAAAAGTGAGATTCCACTTGCAAACTCCCAAAAAAATATGAAATTTACACAAAATAAGTGTCCAACATAGATTGTTGCATTTTAGAGCAGAGCTACAACAACTTAAAGACTCACTCCAATGAAAATCATGTTTTTGGTGTTTTTAACACTGGAGAACTAGTCCTCTCCAAAACTCCACCAGTGTGTGCCTGGTCGGGCCTTGTTACATCACTCCTCCGGGACCTCCGTTTCTCCTGGGTGCGCCTCTCCTCGGCGGAGGTCGGCTGCCCCTTCCCCCCTGGACCTCCCGCGGTGGGGGCGAGCGGTTGTCTGGAGCATGGGGGTAGGTCTCCCTTGGGGGGCCCTGACTCGTGCCTGGGGTAGGGCGGGGGGATACTCGGCGCTGCTGGGTGGTGGTGGGCTGCTCTTCCGGGGTTGGGACCCTGCGTTGGCCCTCCTGCCGCGGTGGGGGGGCTGCTCTTCTGGCTGGGCTGGGGCCTGCGTTTTCTGTGTTCCTGTGCCTTCCTGCTCTTGGGTCTGGGGGGCCTCTGTGGCGGTCCCGCGTGCCTTGGTCTGGATGTTTGGCGGGATTGCCCGGCGGGCGGTTTCTCTCTGCGGGTGTTTGGGGGGTCCTGGCTGCTGCTGCTGCTGCCCTGGTGGGGGGTCTTGGCGTGGGGATTGCTGGGTGCTCTCCCCCTTGTACATTCCATCTTTATCCACATTAGGAAACCATGAACACTCACCTGAGCACAGGAGTCAGCTCACCTTTGCACTAAGAGTATGTGTGACAGAATGAAAGGCTTTATGTGAGTCGATTTGTATAATTAAGTGTGAGGTGCAGTTATATTGTGTACATTTTGACTAGTTTAACTGTGGAGACTATCTCAACCAACAGGTGTGTTTGTAACTACAGAGTGTGTGTGTGTAGACAGGCCCCGCCCATTCTAGTTTAGTATTTAGACCTGGATGTTTTATGATGCTGTTTCCCTCTGTTGCCATCTCCTTTTTTCTCTAACCCCCCCCCACACACACACACACACCCTCTTCTTCTTTTCCGTCCAGTCCAACAAAACAAAAACAAAACATGATCAATATAAATAAAGTTTAACATGAAATACAAGTGGGGGTTATACTCAATAAATCCCTGTTGTGACAGGGATTGTTTACTATCTAGAAGCCTTTCTCATAAAAGATAAGATATTGCTACATCTTTTGAGGATTTTATCAAACCATTTGAAAAACATCTTATTTTAAAGAAATAATTTTCTTTCAAATCTATGATGTAGGGATTTACAGATTTAAATATTGTACAGTTGAAAAAAATCCTCAAAATTTCAGCTTGAGAAACTTTTAAATCGTTCAGTTAGCTTAGCATTAAGCAAATTGTTTCACCATTTTATCCAAACATCTTTGTCAATTTATCAAAGATTTTTGCTTAACCGAACTTACCTACTTCATCTTTTTTTTTATTTTTTAAAAAGCATTAAAAATTACTTCTGCATTTTTAGGAGACATCTACAGCAATTTACTGAAGATTTATATTTGAGCAAACTTAAACTTCAATGATTTTCACTTAGCACAACGCATTGGCATTTTCAGTAAACACGACCACATACAGCACAAAGCTTTCACACCTGCTTTACCGCAGTTAATGCAAGTCACCAAGTTCCTGATATTATTTGTGAGAAGATGATCCACCACAAGACTGAACTCAGTACAATTATTTTACTTTGTTTCCTTATTTGGTATGCAGGAAACACCTTGTTTCCTTATTGCTGTAAAGTCTCAACATATAGAAATCTACAGTCTTTGCCCTTCATCTCCACATTCACACAAACTCATCATCTGAACATGGCAGCTGCCTCTGTTCTCTGGTTCCTGCTGTTCTGGACTGGAATCATCACTTCCACCAGCTGTGAGTATAACTCATCCTATGTTTTGTAAAATGTAGTTTGGATTTTTTAAATAAATGAGTGATTGGGCAGCTTCACAAAGAAAATATTATTTTTTTGCAATAAAAATATTAAAGTTAAATATGTAGAGTAGTTCAACTTAAAACTGTAAATACCATGAAACCAAATTTGGATTTATATTTACTAGAAATAGATTGTGTTTTTTAATAAAGATGTAATCTTTTCAAAAATGTATCCATAAGTGACACAGATGGGTATCAGTATCCACAAATAAGTTAAAAGTGAAATAATTTAGAAAAACTGGTAAAAAATGTAGAAAATTTAGATTAAAATCATAAACATTAATTATCTTGTATCCTCATTGCTTGAACAGGAACGCTTAATATTAATTTAGGAAAATTCTCATAGTTTAAGCTCAATTTATGTGAGATTAGTTTATTGGAAAACTGTAAAAAGTTACTTTTCAAGTTATGAATATTGACTTTTAGGTAAATGTTTAAAAAAGAAAAATGTTTTTGTATATCTTCTCTATCTGTCTGTCTGTCCATCAAGGATAGATGTTAAATATAAATACCGGTATCTAGAACATATATACAAAAGAGGCAAAAAGCTAAATATAAAAATGTTTGGTTTGCCAATCTTGGTGAATTTACTTCCAACAGTTTAGAAATTGTATTTTCTAGTTTCTGCTCCTTGAGTAATAGAGGGATAATATTTTTAAAAGAATAATCAGGAATAGTTAAATGTTTACGTTCGAATGCACCATTGATTTCATAATACCAGGAAAATATTTTTTATTTGAACTTAGAACACAGCAATTTAAAAATAATGTACTCTGAGCAATAAAATACTTTACAGTAATCCCCCCTTATTTGCGGGGTTAGGGACCAGGGACATCCGTGAATATGGCGAATCCATGAAAGTGGAGAATCTCACCGTTCCTGTTTCATCCACCCTCCCCCACAGCTGAAGATTGTCCATTAATCCATACTCATCAAAAACCCTTCTGATTATGCTTTGTAAAACATTTACTAAAGAACATTGGAGTATTGCTGAACATGTTACCGCAGCGTACTTCATGAAGCAGATGAGGAGTGTCTCTCTGTGCCTTCAAACAGGAGCATGCGCTTCATCCTTCATTAAATAATAAACACCTGCTCTGGATGATAATTATCCTCCAAGAATATCTTCTTTAGGATATCGGGATTTTTTTCAGCAGCTTGTGAGTCAGCTGATGCTATTTATCCACAATAAAAAAACACAAATACGCGGGGGAACACTGCATTATTTTCATAGAGTATCCTTTAGATCAAAGGTGCTCACACTTTTGAGAGAACAATATATATAGTTGTAAATATAAAACACACACCCGTATATGTGTGTGTGTATATATATATATATATATATATATATATATATATATATATATATATATACACAGATACATATATACACATATATTTTATATTAGGGCTGTCAACTTTAAGGCGTAAACACACACAATCATTAATTGCAAATACACAGGGGAACACTGCAACATTTTCATAGAGTATCTTGGGTGCTCACACTTTTTTGGCATGTGAGACACTTTTGAGAGAACAATATATATATATATGTACATATATATTATATATTAAGGCTGTCAACTTTAAGGCGTAAACACACAATTATTTAAAAAAAATAGTGCATTAATATTTATTTAAAAGATTAATCACATTTGTGACGAGCTGTCTTCTGCTTTAATCAGGCTTCTATGGCATGGATTAATTTCTGAAAATGCACACTGTCAGGTTGTGTCCCATTTGTACCATGGTCATTTACAAAATAAAAATAAATACTCAACCAATTTTTAGTACTTTGTTCTTATGATTTTTTTAGACAGTAACATGACAACATGTTGCTGGTACCGACCTCAATTGCAGCAGCCAAGGAAAGTGATAAATATGCTGATCGTGACAATAGGTCAAATAAAGCACCAGTTCAGAAAGACAGTTCACCTCTTGGTTTGGTCCAAAAGGTGAAGGAAATTTTGTTTTAAAGAATGTTGTGCAGTACTATAGAAAATTTGGGCTATTTGACCTGAACTTAAATTAGATGTGCATCATGTAAGGGGTAATACCCGACAAAGTGTGCGTTATGAGAAATTAACGCACAACGTGGAGGCCTGAGCCGTCCGACGAGGTTACTTGTGTGACTGAAGAGTTGTATCAATGTCCACACATCCATGGACCTGATTTACCAACCACAGGTGGAAGTTATGTCTGTTAACTTTATGTGAAAAGTTTATTTTACATTTGAAACAACATTTTCCTTAACAAATCCCCAAAATCTGCAAATTGTTTTTTTTATTCAAGAACTCTACTTTGAAACTAAAGTAAAACAAGAATTTAAATATTATTAATATTATTCAGGCTATCTCGTTGTGATACTTCTTATCTTTTATGATTAAATTCACAGAGGAAGTAAGAATGCTGAGCTGAAAGTGGGTCTCTAAGTTTGTGTGGCTTCTTGTTCTGCACTGCACCACAGAAAGTTATGTTTGGCTTTGATACTGCAGGTGACGCTACTCGTCACCTCAACACTTATTGCTATTTTAAATTGTAAAGATTTTAGTTTTCGCTTTAATAATAACCCTTTAAGTAAACTAATAATAATCTGTGATATTTTCTTCAAGTGGTTGCAGTATTCTTCAAATAAATGTAATTAGGATTTACAATGCATATCTGATAAAATCTTAAACAAAAACCCATTTATCTTCTTACCCATCTTGAATTTGTGATGATTTAGCTGCTTACTTCAATCTCTAATTATGGTCTGTGGTATTTCAGGAGCTTGCGCATTATCAATAGTGTCTGGATGTTTTGCACGTTTCCTGTATGATATGCTTCACATGTGCTTCAGTTAAGCCTCTGTCTTCCTTCTGCATGTAAATTTGTATTTTGTGCTTCTGTATTCATATGTTGGTACACAAGTTTCCACAATTCCTTAAAGCATTGACAACTTAACCAGGTCAAACTTTGACCAATCAGAGACTTGGATTTAGCAGTGAAATATGGATGGTGTTCCCTTCATTCACAGTGGACATGTGCAATTTTTTATAGTTAATTTTTTACATTTTTCTAATTTTTATAAAATAAATTATGAGTAAATATAAAGGATTTAGAAATAAAAGGTTGGTACTGTTAAAGAGGAAATCCTCCTTATTAAGAGTATTGTTTCAGGATCCAACTTTAGGAGTCAGAAAAGCAGATTTGTTGTCCACCTCACCTTTATTCAATTTCGTCCATCCTCTCAGTCTGACAGCACTCAGAACAAGACCTCACCTGCACTCACCCAGAACACCACTAATAACCCTTCAGATGGTAAACATGTTCCTTGTTTAAGGGACAAGTCTGTGCCATGACCAGTACAAAGCCTGTTTCTTCAAAAGAAGCACCGAAAACAATGTTTTGCTGTTTGGAAAGGTATAGGAAGAAAATTCAGACTCCAGGTTGGAAACATTTTCTTTTTTTAAGGAACAAAGTGCAAAAAGCTTTTTTTTTTTTTTTTTTTTTTTTTTAATGAAGCCAGAATATATCTGATCGTGAGATCGTTGGAAAAAAAAATGCAATTGTTGCCTAAACATTTAATAACATGTTCTTTCTTTTCATCCAATGTAATTGTGTCCTCCAGTGACTCCAGCACCCCCTCAGTGTGAGTACCACTTAAAGTATTTTCTTTTTTTGCTAAACTTTGCTTTTCTATATGTAAAATAAACATTTATATTTTGACCTTTTTGTTCAATTGATCCTAAAATAAATTGAATAAAACATATTAATAAAGTTTCCATAAAAATGTCTTTACAGGTTCCTACAATGTCAAAAAGATGAAGTTTAGCCTCGAGTTTCAGATGAATTATGAGATTTTCAAGGAATACAAAATTTCTTTAAATGATAGAAACAATTTCAAAAATCAGTCCTGTGATCAAAGTTCGACCTGTAGCATCACAGGTCTGAAGCCCTGTACTGATTATACAGTCATTGTCAACGCTCAATGGAATGATAAAGAAATATCCTGTCAGAATTCTGAAAATAAAGTGACCACAGAATCTGCAGGTGAGTACAAATACTTTATATTACTCTGCGGTGTATCTTCACGTCTTTAAATGATTAAGACACATTGTGTGTAACACAGAGAAACTATTTGTGCGTTTCAGCTCCTGATGACATTAAAGTCAGCAAACACCGCCCTGGACATGTTTGTTACCAAAGTGATTGGGACATCAGGAACTCTCAGTCAACACCAGACAGAAATAAGATTGAGATTTCTGGTGGATCTGTCTGTTTTAAACTGAAGGAGGAGGACTTTTGCTCAAGTTTCACTGTGGATTTCAACTCAAAAAGCTGTGAAACAATTAAAATCACCAAAGACATCCCAATTGGTGTGTAAAAAGAGATCTTAATATATATTGAAGTGATTTTATTTTTAAATCTGATCTATTTTTTCACGTCATTTTTTCTTCTAATCTAGATTTCATAGATCCAGCTGAGATAGATCAGCCCAAACCCACTAAACTTCCTGTAACGATTAAGCCAAAGTTACCTCCAAACTGTAAAAGATTAACAGTTGAGTACACCTGTTCAGGTGAGTGGACAATATAAATGAAGACTGTGACTGCAGAGTAATTATTTAAAGAGTTTAGAGAGGAAGAAATGTCCTCATTGATCGTTAGTATGGAAGTTTTTTTAGGTCATAATTCAAAGTTTTATGCATTTTTCAATTGACAATTCAATTTGCAAATTCATCATGCAATTTGAGA